>NC_043013.1:2071320-2073820 GCF_006345805.1 Octopus sinensis | reverse complement strand
AAAAGAAAAAAATTTTGGACCTCACACCCCAACACAATTTTCCCAGGCCCCAGGGGTGCATGCTCCATGCTGGGCATCACAGATCTCTCTTTGTCTCTCTCTTTTCTCTCTCTCTCTTTTCTCTCTCTCTCTTTTCTCTCTCTCTCTCTCTCTCTCTTCTACTCTCTTTCTTTTTCTCCCCCTTCCTACCAAACATGCAGTTACCATTACTGCTTCTCTCCCAGTAATTCTTCCAGCAGTGTTTCTTCTAGTTCTCTTTCCTCTCTCTATCATCCTGTCACTCCAACTCATTCTCTCTCTTTCTTTCATCACCCTTTCTTCTTTTCCCTCTTTTATTCATATTATCCTGAATGAATGGAGGCAATGTGTAACAACGAACTCTTTTAGCCTTGCAGGGTACAAGGCTCCTCACTAGTGTTGGTACCACAAGTAAATGCACCAAGTACTTTCTGGAGTGATTGGTGACCATTCAAAATAGAATATATGAGACATGCTCCTCCAAATCCACCTACATGTATAGCAGGAAATTTTTTGTGCAACATCTGTTTCTGTCTCTCTGTCTCTCTGTCTCTCTCTGTCTCTCTGTCTCTCTCTGTCTCTCTGTCTCTCTCTCTTTTTTTCATTTGTTTCTCTCTCTTTTGTCTTTCTCTCTCTCTCTCTCTTTTCTCTCTCTCTCTCTCTCTCTCTCTCTCTTTCGTTCCCTCCCCCACCAACTTGCCTCTCTGTTGCTTTCTGTCTCTCTGCCTTCTACCATTTTGTCTCTCTCCTCCCACTACTGTGTGACCTGTGACCATTCCCATCTCTGTTTCACTTCCATTCTCATCTTACCTCTAACCCATTCAATCACATTTCGCTTGTTCCTTTCTCTACTTTCAACATGGTTTTTTTTTTTTCACCATTCATTTTTTTTCACCTTTTTGCCTATTACATTCACTGATATTACAAACAGCTCCAGGGCTGAATAAAAACTCTGTGTATGCAAATGAACTAGTATTAAATTAAAATAGGCACCTATGTATCATACTTAACATATATACACTATTGCTAGGCAAGATATTAAAAGTGCTAAAATCTGTTATAGATATGCTGTCCTAAAAATACAATGCAAGCATGGAAAAAACTACCATAAAAGGAATGAGTGATTGTCTATTTGTCTCTCTCTCTTGCTTTGTCTGTCTGTCTCTCTCTCATATAGATATATATAGATATATATAAAGGATATATATGTATGAGTATACATATAAGTATATATATATATATATATAATATATATATATATATATATATATATATATATGGGGGGTTAGTTCACAGGTGATCTAAACAACTAGGTACACTGGGTAAGTGTTGTAAAGGATTACCAGGGTTCCAAGGTCATAGCTGAGATGGGAGTTATGGAACCATTGTAGATTTCCGATATAGCAGATATATAATTGTTAATAGCATTTGTTGGCCTCTTTAACATCATCATCATCATCATTTTTTAATGTCCATTTTCCATGCCAGTATGAGTTGGACGGTTTGACTGAGGTCTGGAGAGCCAGCAGCTGCACCAGGCTCCAATCTGATCTGGCAATGTTTCTACGGCTGGATGCTCTTCCTAATGCCAACCACTCCAAGAGTGCAGTGGGTGCTTTTTACATGTCACCACCACAGGAGCCAGTTAGTTGGGCCTGGCACTGATCACATCTGGGTAGTGCTTTTTATGTGTAACTGGCATGGGAGCCAGTCAGGCAGACCTGGCATCAACCACTTTCTGATGGTGTTATTTCATGTACCACCAGCACGGGAGCCAGTCAGGGGACAGTGGCATTGACCACGTTCGGATGATGCATTTTATGTGCCACCAGAACAGTAACCAGTCAGGGGGGCACTGGCCACAACTATGATTCTGGTTTTACTTGACTCAACAGGTCTTCTCTAGCATATCATATCGCCTGACGCATTAGGGGTACTCTTAAATGGGCCGGACATGCAACACTGGTATTGGCCATGGCTGCAATCTCACTTTAGTTGCTGGGTCTTC
The DNA here is from genome assembly GCF_006345805.1 of Octopus sinensis. Classification (NCBI taxonomy): domain Eukaryota; kingdom Metazoa; phylum Mollusca; class Cephalopoda; order Octopoda; family Octopodidae; genus Octopus; species Octopus sinensis. The sequence continues at coordinate 2,071,794 of NC_043013.1, read as the reverse complement.
TCAATCACAGCATGTCTCTAAAGATCTCAGTCTCCTGTCATTGTCTCTGTGAGGCCCAAATTTCAAAGGTCATGCTTCACCACCTCATCCCATGTATATATATATATGTGTGTTTGTGTGTACATATGCATACATACATACGTATATATATATATATAGGGAGAATTCATGAATAAAACAAAAGACGAAGACAGGTGATGTAGAAAACAAACAGATATATTAGTATAACGCTCAGAAATTGAATATATACATATATATATACCGGAGTAAACACATAAATGTGAAACAAGGTGGTAAAAAGAGTACTCAAATACCAGGGGTAGAGTAATATGCTTTATTTAAAAGCAGCAGAAATTCAACAAAACCTGTTACTCGGAGTTTCACGTTCCCGTTCGTCGGACAGTTTTGTTAAAATTTTAACATGAAACTCCGAGTAACAGGTTTTGCTGAATTTCTGCTGCTTTTAAATAAAGT
>NC_043013.1:2023820-2063820 GCF_006345805.1 Octopus sinensis | reverse complement strand
CATGAACTTTCTGCACCAGTATTCAATTATCAGGTCCTTCTCTCGGGATTCTCCATTCAGTAATTTTGCAACAATATTTAGGTGTTTGACTGTTGATTTAAATTTTGGGAGAAACATTTGCTCAGTTCTTGCTTCAAAGCTCATTGCATTATATCATGGTTGTCTTGCTAGTTTAGATTTCAGATACACACACACACACACACACACACACAACACACACACACACACACTCATACTTACATGCATGCAAGCATTCATTCATTCATTCATGCATTCATTCTTCTATTTACCAATTTCAGCTGTACCAATTATTGGTAGTGAAAGAATCAGACAGAAGATATATAAAAATTCTTATAAATGATGTGCTGTATCAAGTAGTTCACAGACCGATGTCTGACATTATTGTTGCAGGATATATCATCCCTGTTGCTCCAGCTAATGTTGGTAAGTTGCACATATAATGGACACAACTAACATATAAATATATATTGCACCCAACTGACATATATATAATTCACACATCAAGCTAACTATACTTTACAAATTTAACATATTTTATGCCTTTTGCATATAGTTTACATTATCTATTAAAGTAACTGTACACATCTAAAAGGCTGTTTATGTATACATAAATATTTTCTGGTAACGATATGATTATCACTGCTTGCTGAGATCTTCCCCAGTCATGTGAAGGGAATCCCTTTTAATTTTTTGATAATGACTGGTGACTTAAGTAAAAAATAGAGATGAATTCAGATTGAGAGATATCAGGCTGACTAAAAAGTAAGCAATGTTTTGAAACATGAAATTCATCACAAAATATTTCAACAATGTGGAAATTTTATTCATCAAAGTAAGCACCATTACAATCAACATATTTTTGCCAACAAGCTACAAGTTTGTTTATTCCAGTAACATAAAAATCTGGAGTTCTGAAGCTGATGAACTCTTTGAACGCACTTTCAGCATCAGTTTGATTTTTGAAATCGTCTCATAGGAAACCATCAAGGTGCTTGTAAAAGTGACAGTTGGTAGGAGAAAGGTCTGGGGAATAAGCTGGGTGAGGAAGAACTTTGTAACCAAATTCCCTCCACTCCTGGAGCATCATTACTGAAACATGTGGTTGAGCATTGTCCTGAAGAAGGATTGGCCCTTTTCTGTAAACCATCAGTGACAGAAGAGTGGCAGATTTTCATTCTTTTTTGGCAATTTCATGGTAATATGTTTCTGCAGTAATGGTTTATCTAGGTTTTAAGAAGTTAAAGTGGATAAGTCCAGCAGTACACTAGCAAACAGTCACCATGACCTTCTTTTTGAAGAGCTTGGGTTTGGGGAAGGTTTTCAGTGCTTCATTTTGGTCCAACCACTGCGAAGAATGTTTTTTTATTAATGTACAGAATCCACTTTTCATCACAAGTTACAATACATTCAAGGAATGGATTGGTCTGGTTATGGAGAAGAAGTGACGAGCAAATTTCATGTCTGCGCATTTTCTGATTTTCATTCAAATCATGTGGTACCCATTTGTCAAGCTTTTTTGATTTTCTGATCCCATGCAAATGGTTGCAGGCAGTTTCCTGGGTAACTGGAAGTTCTTTTGCCAGTTCTCGAGTGATTTTACGTGGATCTTTGTCAATGATGGTCTTTAGTTGACCATCATGATGACACATGGGCATCCACTATGCTCACAATCTTCAAGGCTCATGTCTCTGCTGTAAAATTGTCTAAACCATGTTTGAGCTGACTGCTCACTGGTCATTTCCTCATCAAACATTTCATATTGCAAACAGTTTCAGCTGCTTTATGTCCTTTTTTGAAGTTGAATAGCAAAATTGCTTGAATCATCGCGCTTTGACATTTCCATTTCAGATGATTGTAACAACGGTGAAAAAATATCAATGTTAATTTTTTTATGCATTTGGGCAAGTCTATGTCTATATTATGGGACAGTTGCAAAAAAATATTTTTTTTAAATTCAAAACTCTGCAAAAATCCAGTACAAATTCTTCATGGTTCAAAACATTGCTTTTTCCTCAACCTGATATATAGTCTCTTTCCATGGGGTAAAACAATGGTTGGATTTGCATTTTTGTATGTGTGTGTGTGCGTGTGTGTGTGTGTGTGTGCGTGCATGTGCATACATGAATGAGTTCTATGCATGTGTGTGAGCTTATGTGTATGCGCAGGTATGTGCATGCACATGCACAAATGAGTGTGTGTGTGCATGTGCATGAATGAGTGTGTCTGAGTGTGTGTGTGTGTGTGTGTGTATATGTGAAGACATTATGCTTGAAGGTAGTTTTCATCTTTCAGAATTATGTAATTATGTGAAATGGTTCCAGAACAGGATGAAAGAAACCAATTCCTCAGACAACCATCACTTTCCTCTTTGCGTCTCAAGGGATATCGACACGTTCAGGTTTGTAAGACACATTCTGTTCCCTTTGCTTCTCTCTTGGTCCCTAAAGATAGCTATCAGGAGAGAATCTATGTAGTCCTGCAACCTGAAAATGTTGGAACCTTAACCCTTTCATTACCAACCCCGCTGAAACCGCCTCTAGCTCTGTAGTACAAATATCTTGTTTTTATAAGGTTTAAATTAAAATCTTCCACCAAAACTTTGTCACAATTTATGTTCCTAATACTAGCTGAATCCTTAAATCCTTAAAAATGTTTTAGCCCAAAGGCCGCGGCCATGCTGGGGCACCACTGAAATTCTTTATTATATTTAAAATTAATTGAAAGAAACGCAGAGCATCTCAAAATAAATATGGTAACGAAAGGGTTAATTCCTTAATAATCTCTTTAATTTATCATAAAACTGAACTTTGAATGTCAGGCTTCACAGAGGCGATGACAAATGATTGAGATATTTGGAGATATGCTCTGCTTGAGAAGACTGGTCAAGCCAAGTGAAACCGTAGTTGTGGTCATTTCCAGTATCATGTAAATGACACACATGCTGGTGGCACACAAAAAGCACCTGTTACACTCTTGGAGTGGTTGGTATTAGGAAGGGCTTCAAGCTGTACAAACCATGCCAAATCAGAATGGAATCTGGTGCAGCCTTCCAGCTTACCAGTTCCAGCCAAGCCATCTAACCCATGCCAGCTTAGAAAGTGGGCATTAAATGATGATGATGAACTATAACTGTCGTCATTGTTGTTTCAATGTTCACTTTTTCGTGTTTGCATAGGTAAGAAGGAGTTTATTGAGGTATATTTTCTGTGGCTGGACACCCTCTCTGTCATCGACCTTCACCTGTTTCCAAGCAAGGTAATATCCCCCATGGCCAGTTATGTTTACACAGAAAATTGCATTTACAACTATCGTGTGGTCAAGACAAAAAGACACAAGCACACACATACTCACACACAGATACATATATATGTACACATACAGATGGGCTTCTTTCAGTTTCCATCTACTAAATCCACTCACAAGGATTTGGTCAGTCTGGGGCTATAACAGAAGGCACCTACCCAAGATTCCACACAGTGGGACTGAACCTGAAACCATGTGGTGTGATGTAAACTTCTTAACCACTCAACAATACCTGAATCAATTATTAAATTCTGTGGAGAACCTTCTACATACAGTGTAAATTAGGAAACAACAGTGCCAGTGTCATGAAAGTATTGTAACAATATTGTGACAATATTGTGATAATGTTGCAACAGTATTGTGACAATATTGTAGAAAGTCACGCTTTAAATTTAAGATTCAAAATCCTGCTCAAAATTTACGCTTCATTGAATTCATAATTTATTTTAGTATGTTGTCTGACTTGGTAGATAGTATAATGAACTTACTGTCTGAAAATACCCACATACACACACATATGTACAGCTGCATAGATATATGGAAACTGATAGAAATAGTAGGTAAATCTGCCTCAAATCCCACAACACAAAACAGTAAGGACATATATAAAACAATGTAGTCCTAGATACTCTGTGGCTGAATAATAAACTGGATGATAATGGATTCAAAATCTTTGATCAAATGTCAGCTCAATCAGTACTGACTTGGGGCCAAACATCAACATTGACAAAATACATCTCTTTCTATCTCACACACACACACACACACACACACACCACACACACACACACACACACACACACACACACACACACTCAGCATAACCAAGATTTCTGTCTTCCCTTTTTTTTCTCTTTTTTTGGAACAATGATGCATCTTGTGATAATTCTTCTCAATATTTCTATTTGTATTCACAGAAACAAAATCTTTTTTCGCAAAATGAATGTCATTTATGACAAACAAAGAATGGAAGAATTATGCAGGGTTGGAATATGTCAAGATTTGGCAAGTCCAAACTTATGGTCAAGCCTTGAACTTTGCACAGAAAAACTACCGTCATGTTTAGATTTACCAGATATACATTTTAATCCAAAAGTCAGAACAGGATTTCAGGATTCATCAAACTATGATATTCAGAACTATTCCAATGTTCTATGGGCATTGTGGCAGGTAAATTCCTTTTTGCTAAGCAACATAATAACTGAGTTACTGCAGATGAAAATCTAATGTAAAAGACATCATATTTCATGATCCTTATAAATATTTATCCTATTAAATTGAAGTGTCAGTGAAACAGTAGAAAGATATTGCATTAGAAATATTAGGTTGGCAACTAAGTTCCCACTTTTTTTTAAAAATTTAAATTTTTTAAAGGTTTAATACAAAATAACAACTAATTAATCAATAATGTATTCACCCTTGTTGTTTACAAATTCTTCCCAACATTCAACAAGATTTTCAATACCTCGTTGGTAGAAATCACCCGATTTCGACTCGAAAAATTGATCCAACCAAGCTCTCAATTCTGCATCAGTATTGAACGAAACTCCGCACATAGCATTTGAAAGAGATCGAAAGAGGTGGAAATCCATTGGTGCCAAATCAGGAGAGTACAGCGGGTCAGCGGGTGTGGCAGCACTTCTCAGCCATGCATTTGAATGGCTTCCTTGGTCATATTGGCGATGTGAGGGCGGGCGATGTCGTGCAGCAGAAGAACTCCATGCTGCTGATTAGGTCTTTTCTCTTGAATAGCCGTGTTGAGTCGTTCCATCTGTGGAAAACGGAGTTCCGCGTTGGCCGTTTGGTTCCGTTGAAGCAATTCGTAATGGATAATCCCTTCCTAGTCCCACCATACACACAACTTCATTTTACGCAGATGAAGATCTTGTTTCACACGCAGTGTCCCTTATTTACCGGGGCTAAGCCATTCCTTACGCTGCTTCATATTGATGTACAGGCACCATTCTTCGTCGCCAGTAACGATTCGGTAAAGAAATCGTTGCTTGTAACCATGAGTTGAGCAGTGATAAGCAAGCAAACCAGCAGAGATTGTGGCTCATTGATTTTTGTTATTGTCACTTAAAGCATGCAGAACCCATGCTCCATACTTCTGAACCTTTCCCATCGAGTGAAGATGCTTCTCTATAGCAGTATGGTAGCATTCCATTTTCTCTACCAGTTCCCTTGTTGTTTGATGAGAATTTTCATGCAAAATTTGGTTTAATCGCTCTTCATCAAACTCAACTGGACAGCCAGAATGAGGTGTGTCTTAGAGGTCAAAATTTCCATTTTTGAACTTGGCATACCAATCATGAGTGGTACTTTCAGCTATGGCATCCTCTCCATAGACAGCACAAATGTCATGAGCAGCTTTTGTGGCCTTAGAAACTTGATTAAAAGCAAAAAGAAGGAAGTGTTGAAAATGCTCGTTTTTCTTAACTTGACATTCCATTTCAGTGATCTGAAAATAAACAAAAATTAACTAAAATTAACTAGAGAAAAAAAGATAAATTCCAAAATGATACAAAAATAGAATTCTCGAAAAATTCCAAAATTTAAAAAAAACAGTGGGAACTTAGTTGCCAACCCAATAATTATCAACACAAATATTTTATTAATCTAGAATTTAACCTAGAAATTCCCATTTGGAGTTTATAAAGTATATTTTAGTTTGCGAAATATATCTTCATAAATGTCATATAAAGATTCCATAGATGTTTTCACACTGGGCAAGGTTTATGAGTGCCAACCATTAATATGTAATTGCTTGCTGCTTTTTATAAATGTGGTATCAAAATAATTATAATTTGAAATATTACATTTGGTCTGTTGACCAATCAAAATAATAATTCGAAATATTACATCTGGTCTGTTGATCAATAAAAATAATTATAATTTAAAATATTACATCTGGTCTGTTGACCAATCAAAATAATTATAATTTAAAATATTACATCTGGTCTGTTGACCAATAAAAATAATTATAATTTAAAATATTACATCTGGTCTGTTGACCAATAAAAATAATTATAATTTATAATATTACATCTGGTCTGTTGACCAATCAAAATAATTATAATTTAAAATATTACATCTAGTCTGTTGACCAATAAAAATAATTATAATTTATAATATTACATCTGGTCTGTTAACCAAGCAACATGTGTTTTATGCTATATTTCATTCCTTGTGAGTTTCAGTCTTCAGCAACTACTACTGCCACTCTTTATTTCATTAATTTATTTAATTTTTTAATTATGGCAGGATTGACCATTTTAAATACCACCTTTAATCTCAAGGTAGGATGCACACCTCACTGGTTGGGTGGGGCATAATACTAAAAATTATCACTAACAACAAGGGATTTGGTTGGTTGTTTATAGAATTGAAAGAGCATTGGAAAAAATACCTTGTGGTATTTCATCAACTCCCTTGCATTCTGAGTACACATCCTGTCAAGGTTCACATTGCTTTCCTTCTTTCTGAGTTGAATAAATACAAAAGTATCAGTTTGTAAAACAAATGCTGGGATCAATGTAATCAACCATTCCATAGAAAGTTGTATAATCCAGCAAAGCCAAAGAGGAATAAATGTAGAAGAAAGAAAAAAGCACCACAATAAGTGGCTGTGTGGTAAAAAGTTTGGGGTTCAGTCCCACTGCCTGGCACTGTGGGTAAGTGTCTTCTTCTTTGGACTTGAGCTGACCAAAACCTTGTGAGTGGATAGTAGATGGTAACTCAAAGAAGTCTGTCTTGTGTGTGTGTGTGTGTGTGTGTGTGTGTGTGTGTGTCTTTGTGTATGTGTTTGTCCATCCACCACCACTTGACAACTGGTGTTGGTGTGTTTACATCCTTGTAACTCAGTGGTTTGGCAAAAAAAACCAATATCCTAATACCAGGCTTTACAAAAAATAATAAGGACTGGAGTTGATAAGTTGAACTAAAAATTCTTCAATGAGGTGCTCCAGCATGGTCAGAGTCTAATGACTGAAACAAGTAAAAGATAAAAGGTTTCATTTCTTGTAGAATTACTGTTGTAGAATTCACTGTAACATTATATTTAAATATTTCTTGTGCTGAGAGAAGATTAATTGTTAATCTTTTATTTATTCACTTAATGTAGGAATGTTTGATCCTTAATACTCTGCTATTAAAAGTGCAGAGAGATGTTAAACATATCAAAGAGAATTTCCCAGAAGTTTTAAACAAAAATCCAAGCTCACAAGGAACTATAGAATGTCTAAAGCAACACCAAGTTCCAACATCATGGTTGTATTCTAACTGGAGGAGTTCACCACAGACCCTTACCACTTGGCTTGACGGTAAATATAAATATGTCGATGCTAATATTTGAGTCAACATTGCTTTTTATTTCAACTGATTTTGAAAAGAATGAAGAATTTGGTAAAATAACCTTGTCGTCATTAAGTTGGTGTGTTGAGCATAAATTAACCAGAAATTTTCATGGAAATTCAGTCTGTTTAACCCTTTCATGACCAACCCGGCTGAAACTGGTTCTGGCTCTCAAGTACAAATATCTTATTTTCATAAGGTTTGAATTAAAATCTTCCACCAAACCTTAGTCACAATTTATGTTCCTAACACTAGCTGAAAGATAACTTAGTTATTTTACTAAATTCTTTGTTATATTTAGAATTAATTGAAAGAAACACAGAACATCTCAAAATAAATACAGTAATGAAAGGGTTAAAACTGGAAGACTGCATCATTGAACTAAAAGTAGTCTAAGATAGGTTGGTGCCAATAGCAGTAAATATCTGATAATAGTATATCTCTACTCAGGTCAATTTCTACACACGCAAAATAAATAAAACTGAAAATGAACAATGGCTGAATCAGATATGATTAAATTCACTGTGGCTTAGAAGAAGTGGATTATATTGAGAAATGATGAAAAATTTAATCAATCAGAGCTTTGATTTTTTCCAGTTATGACCTAAGGAACATAGTTATAGCTAATAAAATTGATCAGAAAATAATTGAAGTGTTTCAAATGTGATGCCGGAGCAAAATGTTCAGAATTTCTTGGACTGAAAACCAAAGTGATTTTTCAAGAAAATGAAGGAAGTAAATCATTTTTTAACATGTAATGAAGAAGACAAAAATCTATTTGGATCTCTCTCTCTCTCTCTCTCTCTCTCTCTCTCTCTCTCTCTCTCTCTCTCTCTCTCTCTCTCTCTCTCTCTCTCCCTCTCTCTCTCTCTCTCTCTTACACACACACTTTTTAAATAAATGAATGTATCAAATTCTTTAATTAGTTCCAGTATCTTCAATCTTTTCTTGGGTATTATACTATTTTTTTTACCTTCAGATTTAAATCGCCAACATCATCAGCTCAGAATCTTCCTTGATAAGTTATCTGAGGCTAATATTTCTAACTGGAATATTAAAGCTATGCCACTATGGCTTGGAGGAATGGCCAATCCCGAGACTTTATTAACAGCAGTGAAAACTGATTTCTGTTTCCTTCATAAATATTCCTTAGACATGGTAAGTTAAACTGTTACATTCACTGTTATTAAATATTATCAGATTATTGATAATATCAAATTGTTCATACAGAAGATTAAAACAAATGTATAAAAATGTATTGACAAAAAGTGCAAATAGAAAATCTATGTGGGTTGTGAAGAATACATCTTGTTTATCATCTTGCAAGGTGTCCAACAAAACCCACATTCCTCACCAAACAAACTTGGTAGGGTTAACAAAGGCCCGACTATGTGACAAGCTATACAAGGTTATATGTTACCAGTAACATTAAGGGAGGCCTGACATTTGTTGCTGCTGCCACTGTTTGATGATGATGATGATTTTTTCTACCATCAACCATTATTTACATTTGTGTCTTATGAATGGTTCTTGATCTGCTACTGTTAGTTTTATTGCTGTTAGTATTGTCGTTATTATTGTTATTATTTTTATCCTTTTTCATTGTCTTTATTGTTCTAATTGTCCTTATTGTTTTGTTTTCTCCTTATATAAGCAACACCAACTATATATATATTTTAAACGACATACAAAGAAGCATTACTTAATGCTAGTCAGATGAAGTATCACTTGGCATATTGAAGGCAGCGAGCTGGCAGAAACGTCAGCACGCCAGGCGAAATGCTAAGCGGTATTCCATCTGTCATACGTTCTGAGTTCAAATTCCACCGAGGTCGACTCTGCCTTTCATCCTTTCGGGGTCGATAAATAAAGTACCAGTTTCACACTGGGGTAGATGTAATCAACTTAATCCCTTTGTCTGTCCTTGTTTGTCCCCTCTATGTTTAGCCCCTTGTGGGCAGTAAAGAAAAATATATTGTGTCCAAAGAAGCATTTACAATAAGGTCAGAAACAAAGTGGTACAGAAACTTCTGTGACAAATATTAGAATTGCGTTAAATTGCTAAATTCATTTTTTTAATTGTATATCCTGGTTGGGTATAAAGGTAGGGTATTTCCAGAGAAGCACTGAACCCAAGTTATGGGTTATCAACGCTGTTGAATTCCAGACAAGTACTGAAATTTTGCAAGTGTAGAAAATCCTAGTTTCATGATGGTAGTTCCATTGTGTGGATGCGGCAAAGAGTAAACTATTATCCAAATAATAATAAGATAAAGAAATCCTTTGACACATCTTTAATGATTCATTAGAACCAACTGTACCAACTTTGCTTGAAATACCAGTTTACACAAAAATTTGAAGTGAAAATCTATGTAAAGTTTGTGGTTTTAGGCATCCGAGTAGCACATCATCAGACTTGCATCAAAGAACACTCTAATATCTACAACCACAAACATTACATAGATTTTCATTTTGAATTGTTGCATAAACTGGCATCGCATGCAGAGTTGGTACAGAAATGGTTGTAATGAATTGTTGAAGATGTGTTAAAAGATTTCTTTGTCTTCTTATTTGGATTATGAACTGAAGGCAAACTTCTCTGGTAATAATTCTTTTGTTGTTTAGTTTAAGCAATGCCAAGCTGGACCACCACATTTGACAGAGCAGATTAAATTTGCAGGACATTAACTAAATTTTATTGTCTGAATAAAACGTGTATCATTCCAGGTTGAATTGTGTTTTGATGGAGTTGAAATGGTTGGAGAAGGAAACTGGACTTTGGTCCTCACTGATTTATTCCTGTATGGGGCAGATTGGGACTATAAGGGTCATTGCTTACAAGCTGGAAGGTAAGTTGTCAAATGTTTATGGATGGATGGATGGATGGATGGATGGATGGTTGGTTGGTTGGTTGGATGGACAGACGGAAGGAAGGAAGGATGGAAGGAAGGATGGAAGGAAGGAAGGAAAGGAAGGAAGAGTGCACAGTGGTTGTTTGAAGTTTGAAAGAGAGAGAACGAAGCATGAGAAGATCACAAGAAAGCTTAGAAAGAACAAAACAATAGAAAACGAAGGAATGTGTGGTTTTGTACATGTGTGATTTGTATGAGGAAATGCTTGAGTCATGCAGGCCTGGTCAGCCACCGGAGAAGTCACGAGTTCCATACAGAACATGTAGGATCAGTGGAAAGATGTGCTGTTCAGTTGGAGGATTTAAAAGACATATCAAAAGACTTCCTACTGCGGCACCTATTCCTTCTCCCAGCCAGCACAACTCTGCATTATGCAATAAAATGTGCAAATCTTTGGCAGGGCTCAAGAGCCATATAAGGGCCTCCCATTGCATTATCAATGACTCTCTTCAATGATTCTTTCTCGCAATGGCTTTCTTCATACATAAGAAAGCAACTACTTCTGGAAGACACTAGCCCAAGGTGCCATGCATTGGGACTGAACCCAGAACCATGTAGTTCATAAACAAGCTACTTACCACACAGCCATTCCTATGCAATAAAAAATAATGCAATAAAAATTACTGTCAAAATACTGCCAGTAAATTTATATATATATAAAATATTTATATATATAAATTTACTGGCAGTATTTTGGCAGTAAATACAATATAACTATACTGTTATTCTATCAATGTTTATGTGTAGTGAAAAATTAAGCCCATCTCATTTACATTATTATCACCTTTTTGTTGCAAACAAAATGGCAGAAGTCTATTGTTTATATATATATAACATGCAGAGATATAATTAAATATTGATATGTATAAAGTGAAAGTGAAGCAAAGCAAGTCAATATGTAGATATTTAATATCAGTGTAATCTAAGTATTACTTATGTTGAAAAGAAAAATGCTAAAAGTATATCTACTGTTGTAAAAGCAATGAAATATTAATTCTTAGTAGAACACCAAAGCATGCAAAAGTTGAAAATGTAAAATTTAAAGCTGACAGCTATAAAATTAAATATTGGTTTCAAATTCTAGCACAAGGCCACAGGTTTGGAGTAGGGGCAGGGTTAATTAATCAACCCCAATGGCACTTATTTTATTAATCTCAAAAGGATAACAGGTAAAGTTGATCTTGGCAGAATTAGAACTCAGAACATAGTGACAGATAAAATACTGTAAAGTATCCAGCATGGTAATGGCTCTGTCAGCCTGACACCCAATATAAAATGAAATATTGCAAAGCAGCTGCGAACAGAAAATGCATTTAATATTAAAAATCAATGATGAATAAAAGAAGAATAATAACTGGAAAAAAAAAAGCAACTGAAACAGGCTTAAAACAAAAGAATATTTGTAGTATTAAAGACACAAGAAGAAGACACACTATTAATGATAATAGTAAATGAATTGTTGAGATATTCAAATATACAGTTTACCAAGTAGAATTTCAAATGAGAAGTCACTTGTGTTCACGTATGAGAGGTCACTTGTGTTCACGTATGCATGTAAACTGTAGTCTGGTCATGAACACTTCACTTTGGATAGTGGACAGTATAAAAGAGGTTACTGTAGGGTATTAAGAGCACCATCTGATCATGATTGTTGCCAGAGTGGCTATCTGGCCTCCGTGCCGGTGGCACGTAAAAGACACCATTCGAGCACAATCGTACCCAGCATTGCCTTACTGGCACCTGTGCCAGTGACATGTGTAAAAGATTCGAGCGAGGTCATTGCCAGTACCACCTGACTGGCCCCATGCTGGTGGCATGAAAAAGCACCCACTACACTCATGGAGTGGTTGGCGTTAGGAAGGTCATCCAGTTATAGAAACTCTGCCAGATCAAGATTGAAGCCTGGTGCAGCCATCTGGTTCGCCAGCCCACAGTCATACGTCCAACCCATGCTAGCATGGAAAGCAGACGTTAAACGATGATGATGATGATGATTGTGCATGCATTACTAGAAGTTCATAATAAATGTATTTTTAAAAAATAATATTGAAGATATATAGCTTCATGTGGCCAAGTCCCATGTTAGTAGTAGGGCTGGTAGTGTACTAGCAAACCCTCCTATGACCCAGGTATTTCCTCACCTGGTAATATCAGAACGCCCTACTTTTTCAGTGCATGCTGTAAGTCTCTATTTCACTAATATAACGAAATAAGGATTTATTACATACACAGGAGTAAAATGGTGTGATGTTACCAAATAAGAAAATACTTGAACCATAGGTGTGTGTGTGTGTGTGTGTGTGTGTGTGTGGTGTGTGTGTGTGTGTGTGTGTGTGTGTGTGTGTGTGTGTGTGTGTGTGTGTGTGTGTGTGTATGTGTGTATTTCATCATCATTATATGCCTGTTTTCTATGCTGGCATGGGTTGGACAGGTTGACCAGAACTGGTAAGCAGGAAAGCTGCACCAGTCTGATTAGCTTGGTTTCTAATGCCCTTCCTAATGCCAACCCCTTTACAGAGTGTGCTGGCTACTTTTCATGCCACAAGCACAGGTGCTTTTACATGACATCAACATGGGGCTTTTTTATTTGGCACCAGCATGAGTGCTTCTATGTGACACCAGCACAGCACAGGGCCCTTGCAGACCAATCTTCTTCAGCAAGGGGAGGAACTTGGTAAGCAGAGTTCTATGTTTGCTCAGAGACATAGCACAATGGATACAGTAAAGTTTGAACTCTCATGACCTTGTAACCAATAAGCCTGCAGAACCTCCATTTAATGATTGCATCTCTTCAAATGATGTTTGGGAATATCAAAGAAAAGTGTAGTCAAAGTCTGAAAGACAAACATGTAATATTGCAGTATGTTATATTTTCATTATCTGAACAGTTGAGAGGGTTCTAGATTCTTTATATTTGAATAAGGTCGCAAGCGAAGCAGAATGTTTAATGGCATTTCACGCCTTTATGTTCTGAGTTCAAATTCCACTGAGGTTGACTTTGCCTTTTATCCTTCTGGGGCCAATAAAATAACTATCAGTTGAATACTGGGGTTGATGTAATTGACTCATCCCCTTCTCCTGAAATTGCTGCAAAAATCTGAAATCAATATTTAGTTGAGTCACCACAATAATGAGTTCAAATGCCACATCCATGATAGAATAAAAATCCGACTCCATTTGTCTAACAGTGTTTGTAACAAAAAGTATTTAGTGAGAAAGAAAAAAAATCATTGGAAAAAAAAAAAAGTCAAACAAATGTTGAAACCACCACAAGAATTAGATTTAGTGTAGATCTGTACATGTAGCCATGTAGCCATGTAGCATAGCCGTAAAAAGTATTCTGAACAGAATTTAGGCATTTTAGAAGAACAGAAAAGATGTCTGGTTAAGTAAACAAATGTGATGGTGGCAACAATGATGACAATGTGGGTGTGGCAGAGGGGAAGGAGATAAGAAAGTGGGGGGGGGGGGATTGTGGTGGTGGTCGTCGTGGTCGTGGTCGTCGTGGTTGTGGTGGTGGTCGTGGTCGTGGTGGTGGTCGTGGTCGTGGTCGTGGGGAGGAGGAGGGGGAGGAGGAGGAGAGGAAATGATGATGATGATGATGATATGACATGGTAAAAATGAGGGTGTCGATGGTGGGGAGGAGGAGAAGATAATGGTGTTAATGATGATGGCATTGATAATGGTAAGATGGTGATGTTGTTGGTGGTATTGGTGCTTTCAATGACATTCATGAATAAAAGATGAGTAAAAAGTGGATGAGAAGGAAAAAGAAGAAGAAGAAAATGGTATATTTCTAACATTCATCATTGTGCTACCAATAAACCTCAACGAAATGTCAAAGAAACCTGAATACCAGGGTCCAAAATTGCATAAAAGGCATTATTTTAGCTCTCATAAAAACACAGTTAATTGTGAAATTATAATATTTCTGTAATTTCAAAATTCTACAAAAATATCCTCTTTCTTTCTTTCTTTCTTTCTTTTTAATGATTCCAGCTTTCAAGGACATCAGATACCATTAGCTGTTTTGAATATTAAACTGAAGACTGAATCAAATATCTCATCACATTCGTATGACATGGCAATCTATAACTGTCCAATATATATAAATACTGTAAGATATATTGTTTTTACGTTGGCGTTTGTATGATGGCAAATAAATGGAAATATGAATGCACAGATGTATGTGTATGTATGTTTGTGTGGGAGTATGTAAATATGTGTGTGTGTGTGTGTGTGTGTGTGTGTGTGTGTTTATCCTTTAATTTTAACTTGCTTTAGTCATTAGACTTTGGCCATGCTGAGGCACTGCCTTGAAGAATTTTTAGTTGAATGAACTGATGCCAGTACTCCATTGGTATCTTTTGTTGAACCACTAAGTTGTGGGGATGTAGGTGCTCCAGCATGGCTGCAGTCAAATGACTGAAAGAAATTAATAAAAGAATTAAATACCAATACCAGTTGTCAAGCAGTGGGGGGGGGGACAAAAACAGCCACAAAGACACACACATAGTTAAATATATACATATATATATATATATGATGGGCTTCTTTCAGTATCTGTCTACAAAATCCACTCACAAGGTTTAGGTCTGCCTGAGGCTATAGAAGAAGACACTTCCCCAAGGTGTCATGCAGTGGGACTGAACCATGACCCATATGGTTGGGAAGCATGCCTGCACCTGTAAAGAGCTGACCCAATGTGAAGCAGGAACCCATGACCCCAAGATTAAGATTCTTGTGCTCTACTGACTGAACTAGTTGGGCTAACTGTATATATATATATATATATATATATATATATATATATATATATATATATATATATATATATATATATATATGTATATATATGTATATATAAAATACAGTGTACATTAAAATACATTAAGAGGTTTCCATCTTAGGAATCCCTTACGCTAGAAAGAACAGCTGAAGTCCAAACCACTAATTAGGGATAAATTCTCTTAGATGTTCTTTCTAGCATAAGGGATTCCTATGATGGACACCTCTTATGTGTTTAAATGTACAGTGTATTTTATATGAATAATATATAGTCTATTGACTAATTTTTCTATACGCTAGGCCACTGGTAGTAAGAATTTCTAAAATCTTTATTACCCGGATATTATTAATTATATATATATATAGTATACACCCCTGTGAAGGCACATGGCTCAGTGGTTTGAGCATCAGGCTGACAATTACGAGGTAGTAAGTTTGATTCCTAGACTGGGCTGTGTGTTATATTCTTGAGCAAGACAGTTTATTTTTTGTTGGTCTAGTTCACTCAGCTGTAGAAATGAGTTATCACATCACTGGTGCCAAGCTGTATCAGTCTTTGTCTTTCCCTTGGATAACATTGGCGGTGTGGGGAGTGGTGGCTGGTATGCATGGCTGACTGCTGGTCTTCAACAAACAACTTTGCCTGGACTTGTGCCTTGGAGGGTAACTTCCTAGGTGCAATCCCATGACCAAGGATGGATCTTTGCCCTTTTATATACATATATAACTACATAACTATATATATATTTTATATATATATATATATATATATATAGTATACTCATGCCCACATTTATGTATGTATACAATATATATATATGTGTGTGTGTGTGTGTATATATATATATATATATATATATATATATATATTATATATATATGAAAAAACAAGTCAAAAATAGAAAATGCTAAGATGATTTTATAGTGAATCTTTCAGTACCGGTTTCGGTCATTTTGAGACCTTTTCAACTGTAACGATTAAATAATTAAATTTTGAAAAATTAGAAGAAAAGTTTTTTTAAAAGAATATTTCTATAGTAGTGTTCAGATTTAAGTGGCATTCTGCCTTTCTCTGACTCCCTTGTTTGCACTTGTGTGTTGGAGGTCGTTGTGAGTTCTTGGTAGGGTAGTAGAGGAAGAAAGATGGTGAGGAAAGGGGGTGGGAGAATCTGGGAGTGCCCTGATGGTCGTATTTTGAATGGTCAGGGGTGGCTGGCAGTCTCAGTTCAATTCAGGAGAATATTTATATTGACAGGCTTGTTTATAGAATTAGCGTAGGTGTTATACTAAAAAACATTAGTGACAAAGTTAAGGGGTAGGAGGTGGAGAAGTAGAAGAAGAAGAAGAAGAAGAAGATGACGATGTTGATGATGATGATGATGAAGAAGAAGAAGAAGAAGAAGGAGAAGGAGAAGATGATGGTGAAGGTGGTGATGATTATGACGACGATGATGATGATAATGATGATGATGAAGAAGAAGAGGAAGAAGAAGAAGAAAAAAACAGAGAAGGGAGAATATGAATGGGTTAAAGTAGTGAGGTGTTGTATGACTTGAAGTTGGTATGTTATGGATTATAGCTGTGATTTAAGCTGTGATTACTAATGGATTCTTTGGAATGTAATATTTGTGTGTGAATATTTCTTTTATTCTAAAGTTGAGGTATATTAATTGTTTGTCGTAGACCCGTTAAGAAGTGGCCTGTATTTTGCAATAAAGAGAGTTTCTTTACTTATTCGTTGTCTCGAGGTTGTATCGTCCCTAAATTGGTAGAGGGGGAAAATCCTGAAGTTTGGTGTTTTTTTGTTGGCGCAAGTATCTATGTGTTGGCTAAAAGCTATTTTTCTGTTTTGGGGAATTTTTATCTGGGATCTGTGCAGGGCCATTCGTTTACGCAAACCATTTTTTGTTTGGCCTATGTACTGCTCTTGACACCCGGAGCAGGTTAGTGAGTATATTAGGTTCTCCGAAGCACATGTGAAGTTGCTTTTCACTGTAAACCGTTGTCCCTGTTTGAAGGAGAACTCTGATCCCTCAATTAGATAGTCGCATATCCCACAATTGGGTCTTCCACATTTTTTTACTGTCGGCTTCTGTGTTGAAGAGTGAATTCGGGCTTGTGTTAGGAGACTTTTCATGGATTTAGGCTGTCTCTTGCTTTTTATGATCGTGTGTGTTTGGAGGATTGTGTTCATTCTGTGGTCTTTTTTTAGGAGGGGTATGTTGTGGAGGATGGTGCCGAAGGCTTCGTTATTGAGAGGGTTGTGTGTGGAGATGTATGGTAAGGCTTTTGGTTGTAAGTTTTTCTTTGATTTGGGATGTCTCAGTTCCTTGATGTTAAGTTGAAGGGCACGTTGAATGCACTTGTCAATAAGTGAAGGTGGATAGTTCCTGGTGATAAGGGTATCTTTTAGTTCTTGTAGTCGTGTGTCTCTGGTGTTTGTGTTCGAGACTATAGTGCATATCCTTTTTGCTAGGTTGAAGGGAATATTCATCCTGGTGTGTCTGGGGTGGCATGAATTGAATGGAAGATATTGCTTAGAGTCTGTAGGCTTATAATATATGTCTGTTTCTATTATATTATTAGCTTTTTTAATGAGGATATCGAGGAAGGGGAGTTGTTGCTGGCTATATTCCATCGTGAATTGGATGTTTACGTCCAGTCCGTTTAAAATTTCCTGGAATTCTATGAGTTTTTCTATATTTTTATGCCAAAGGATGAAACAGTCATCTAGATATCTCTTCCAGTTGTTTTCTATGTAGATGGAGAAAGGGCTGCCATATCTTTCTAGAACCTTGCGATACAGACTGATCTCTAGATATCCTATGACTAGGTTGGCAAAGGAGGGGGCCATTCGTGTACCCATCGCAGTCCCCGATTTTTGTCGGTAGAAGTTGTCATTGAAGGCGAAGAAGTTATTTTCCAGGATGAATTTAACCCCTTCTATCACGAATTCTTTTTTGATGCGATATATATATATATATATATACATACTGTTGCCTAAGAATCCATGAATGAGGGAAACAGGCACTCATGCATTGGTCAAAAGAGTGGGTATGTCAACTATTTATGCAATTTCAATATTATAAACCTGTTTCTGGTGATTTTGATTGGTTTCAAGCATATGAGTTTGGGGAAATCAGTCTTGATAATAGTAAGAAGTGTTGAAATAATATGGCACAGGCTCTTTACTACTGGAGGTTAGAAAGTGTCAAATCCAAAACAAAAAGTGTATGTAAAAAAACCCATAACACATTAGAGTTGTGGACAGGAATCAGAGACTGCCATCAGTTGATTTGTGAGCAGGAAGTGGGGTTGGTAGTGGAAGATGGTTTAATCTTAGAAACATGTGTGGACGTCTATATGTATATGTATGTGGGTTTGTATGTGTGTATATAAAGCTGTGTGTGGCAAACCTTATGCCAAAACCTCAGATTGTGGTGATGGAAAATACAGATGGTAAAAGTTCTACCAGTATTCAGGTATGTACTGACATTGGTAAGGGCAGGATCAGAAATTTCTGCTTTTGCAGTTAAAGTTAGAATCCAGGAGAAGAAACTTCTTTAGTATAATACTTTTCTCTGCTTAGCAGAGCTTGACTTTCTACTATTATTGAAGCAAGGTTTACCTCACTCAGGTATTTTCTACTTGATATTGCAATGACTCATATGTGCCTTGCTCAGGCTGTAATATTTTGCCTCTTCAGGATCTTAAAGGAGGATTTGTGGTTGTTAATTCTGTTCTAGAAGGGATCTTTGTTCATACACATTTCTGCATGTCTGTTCTGTCCACTGGGATCCTTTGATTTCACATCTGTCTTATATACTGTAGTCTCTGTGTTGCATTTGGTCATTTAGTGGACATGTGGTGTTGCCTCTTTGGAACAAAAGATTCCATTCTGGGTTTTCTCCCATAGTGTTTTTCCAAACAATTTTTTGTTATTTCTTTACTGCCCACAAGGGGCTACACCCAGAGGAGACAAACAAGGACAGACAAACAGATTAAGTCGATTATATCGACCCCAGTGCATAACTGGTACATATTTAATCGACCCTGAAAGGATGAAAGGCAAAGTTAGCCTCGGTGGAATTTGAACTCAGAACGTAGCAGCAGACGAAACACCGCTAAGCATTTTGCCTGGCGTGCTAATGTTTCTGCCAGCTGTAAACTGGATTTGGCACTTTCTGACCCTCCGGAGGGAATGAGTACATACCATACTATTTCTGCCAACCCTTCTGATGAGTGCTGAGACTGATTCTCCAAAAGTGTCGTGTATGAAACCATTTGGTGAAATCAGCTGAAATGTGTCTGTAATACAATGTTGTCAGAATATTTAAAATGCATAGACATATATAGGTGCAGGTATGGCTGTGTGCTAAAAAGTTTGCTTCAAAGTCACATGATTCAGGGTTCAGTCCCACTGTGTGGAAACTTGGGCAAGTCTCTTCTACTATAACCACATGCAGACCCAAGCCTTGTGAGGGGTCTTGGTAGATAGAAACTGAAAGAAGACCATCGTGTGTGTGTTTGTGCTTGTGTATCCTTATCTTGACATGACATGATAGTTGTAAATGGTTGTTACTGTCATACTGGCAGCATCATTCATTTCTAGCTTATTGTGAGAACATGTCTGGCCATCATGGGGAAATATTACCTTGCTCAAAAACGGGTGAGGGTTGGTGACAGGAAAGGCATCTAGCTGCAAAAATCTGCCTCAGTAAATTCTCTCCAACCTATGCATGGACAAGCAGGTGTTAAAATGATGGTCAGATAGACAGATTGATTGATTAGGGAAAGAGTTAGCCTAAAGGAGAGGTAGTTTGGTTTTGTGTTTGGAAGAAGTACTACTGATGCTGTCTTCCTAGTTAAACAACTACAGGAGAAGTACTTAGCTAAGAGCAAGATGCTGTACCTGGCACTTTTCAACCTGGAGAAAACCTTTGGCAGCATCATTTCTTTGGCAAATTGGTGGTCACTAAGGAAACTTGAAGTAGATAAATCACTTATGTGAGCCATATAAGCCATAAAAAATGGTACTCTCATAAAAAATGGTACTCAGAGCTAGCAACAAGTACAGCAACAAATTCAGCGTAGCTTCAGAGGTTAGGCTTTTCTAGGGCTCAGTTCTTAGCCCCCTTTGATTTTAGGTTTTGCTTCCACACCTAGAATTTCTTTTCTAATTCTTACACACATTCAGATATAAGAAATAGATCATCAGTATATAGTATTTCCCATGGACATCCTTCGTTATAGCCTGAAAGACTATAATAAATGGAAGAGGACTGAAAACTGAGCCTCAGGGAACATTTACCTGCACCCTGAATTCATAGCTCTACTCCTTGCTAACCCTCACCTTCTTTATGGTTTAAAATGGCTCTCTCAAGCTATCTGTCTATTCTTAGCTTCCTCAGCGACCACCAGATTGTAGAGTGATCTCCAGGTCAGTGAATACTAAGTACTGCAGCTTATTTTAGTTTCACTAGGAAGAAACCGGGGTAAAATGAGTAATCTCTGATTTCTTGTTATTTTCTTCTTACCTGTTTGAAATCATTACATTGCAAGTATTGAATCCTCATTTTGTTATTGTTGCATCGTCTTTAGAAGTAAAAATTGGTTAGCATAGTTGTTGTTGTTAAAGCTGGGTTAATTTAGGACATAACAAGGTGACAGGTACTTTTTTTTTCAAGAAATGTTTCTTCAACTTTGACCCAATTGTAGTTGAGGTTGCTAACAAAATATCTGGATTATCTCTGGTGTTAAGCAATTAATATTCTTTTCTCTGTTGGATTCTAAGTTAATTTTCCTCCACGTTAATGTCTTTTTTGATAATTTTTACTATTCAAAAAGAAAAAAACCTACAACGGGGTAAAATGAGTAATGACTAATTTCAATAAATTCTTCTCTTTAACTGCATGGTATACTCTTTTGCTCTTTTACTTGTTTCAGTCATTTGACTGTGGCCATGCTGGAGCACCGCCTTTAGTCGAGCAAATCAACCCCAGGACTTATTCTTTGTAAGCCTAATACATATTCTATCTGTCTCTTTTGCCGAACCACTAAGTTACGGGGATATAAACACACCAGCATCGGTTGTCAAGCGATGTTGGGGGAACAAACACAGACACACAAACATATACACACATACATACATATATATATATATATATATATATATATATATTATATATATATATATATATATATATATATATATACATACATATAAACGGACGGGCTTCTTTTAGTTTCCATCTGCCAAATCCATTTACAAGGCTTTGGTTGGCCCGAGGCCATAGTAGAAGACACTTGCCCAAGGTGCTATGCAGTGGGACTGAACCCAGAACCATGTAGTTTGTAAGCAAGCTACTTACTACACAGCCACTCCTACGTATGTAAAAATATTGTGAAGAGAGTGACTCCAACAGATCGGGAAGAAGCTGTAGAGAATATTTTATGTTGAGGTTTTTGATTTAGTTGAATTTTGTTGTCCTATTAGGTGCCATTTTCCCATGATCCTCTTTCATTTGACCAAGATATTTAAAACTTTTGATGCATTTCTGATCTTCCTGTTGTCTAAGGATGATAGATATTGATGTGTATTTACTTGACATTGTCTTACTCATTTTGCCCCTGCTAAATTCCTCTTTTATATACTCAAAGAGGACAGAGATAATATTCTGAAATGGTGTTCGGATTGTTATAACATTTTTAATGTATTTAGTGAAAGGTCATTTGTTTTGCTGATAGAGTTTGTAAAAATTATTTTTTACTCAAAGTAAAAAATTCGTTAAAACCTCTTCATTGCCTATTTATTTACTTATTTACATGTCTGTACACGTGCACACGCATATACATACATGTATGTGTGTGTGTATTTGTTGACAAAAGCAAGCATTAAAATTGTTTTGAAACTAGATACGTAGTGCACTTTACGGTAAAGGGATGGATACACATGTACCAACGCAGTGCGAAAAAAGGCACTCTAATTTTCTCAGATATTTTACATCAAGCTTCAAAAATTACAGCTCATTGTATAGAAGTGTACCGAGATACAGTGGTTGATACGTGTGGTAGAAAGTAGATTTTTTCACCCAGTTATCAATAAAGTAACAAAGAAAGATAACTCTCCATACAATATTCTGAGTTATCTCCCTTGAAAATTAATTTTTTTCCATAATGTTATCTGCTTTATAATTTTAATTTTATATTCGTTTTTTTCTTAAATTGAAACTTAGAACCGTCGCGTTCATGTGGGATCCAGTAACTTCATTTGCAAACCACCGCCTGAGCAGTGGGCTTTATTCCGAACTGCACTCATTCTTAATCCAGGTAAGCTTTAATAAGGTATTTTATACATCTAAGAATTTATTTTATAAGCCACTTTTAAATACATCTCCCTCCATTTTTAAGGGATAGATTATCTGCTAATACCAAATAAATTGTAGAAATTGATTCAACTATTATAGAATAAAGGATGTGTCCTAATTTCCAGCATGGAGAACGGACGTTAAACGATGATGATGATGATGATTATCAATCAATACCTAATAAAGATCAGCTTAACAGGAAATATTTTAATATCCCTGTTTTAAATATAAAAAATACATTATCTGCCAATACCCAATATATTAGAGAGGTCGATGTAGTTGTTATAGAATGAATGAAATATTTTAAGCTTCCTCTTATAAATTAACTCTATAATTTATTGGATATCATAATTATAAAGATTGATGCTATGAGGGAAATATTTTAAGGTAAAGAATCTTGTCACAGGTATCAATACATACTGCTAAGAGTCTGAGTTGCATCATAGTCAATGGGTTTCTACACCTGTGATTGAAAGTCAAGTAAATTACATAAACACTCCTAACTTACCATTTGTTCTGTTATGATTTATTTATTCAATTTACATAATAAAAGATGACATCTACTTTGTTTGTCCTCAGTTTAGTGATTAACAATGTAGAGTGACTGAAGACTTGCCAAAGAAGAGTATCATGTTGAATTGGCATCACCATTTATGATGTTCTAAAGAAAATAACTAATACTATAGAATATCTTTAAGGTGACGAGCTGGAAGAATTTTCAGCATGCTAGGCAAGATGCAACATTTCATCCATCTTTATGTTCTGGGTTCAAATTCTATGAGGGAAATAAAGAAGTATTTGAGCACAACAGGATTTGAAATAATGATTCTGTCATATTTTGTATGAAGAATTAAAAGATATACAAAAAGTGTTGGGTAAATAAATTTATGATGTTTGTTGGCTGATAATCTTCTGAAACATGTCGACTCATTGAAAGAGATGAGAAGTATAGAGATGCTATTACTTGGTCATTCATCATCATCATTATTTCATCTGCTTTCCATGCTGCCATGGGTTGGACAGTTTGACAGGGGCTGGCTAGGCAGAAGACTGCACCAGGCTTCACTGTTTTGGCATGATTTCTACAGCTGGATGCCCTTCCTAGTGCCAACCACCTTACAAAATGGACTGAGTGCTTTTTTACATGGCACCAGAATCAGTGAGGTCTGTTTTGGCATGGTTTCTACTGCTGGATGTGTTTCCTAAGGCCAACTACTTTACAGAGTATACTGGGTGCTTTTTACGTGGCACCAGCACCAATGTGTTAATTATTCTTGGTACAATTTAGCCAAGTTAACAGTTCTATGTTTAAGAGCTGGATATCTAATACTAATCAGTTGTTGAATTCTTGTCTAAACTGAACAGTTTAATTTTTACTGCTATTGTCCATAAGAAACTTTGGAGAGAACATGAAATAAGTCTTTTTTAAAACAGTGGATCTCGAAGGAAATAAAGCTGTAAATATTAGATAGAAGAAATCAAAGCTGCCTTGGAACTTGAACCTACATCTCCTGTAAACATGTCAAGTGTTCTACCATTAAACCTTAGCAATCTTTTGAATTTGTCTATCCACTTTAGAAACTTTATTCTTACCAGTTTTTGGTGTTGTAAAGCGAAGGTCCATGACTCAGTGGTTAGAGCGTAGAGCACAGAATCATGAAGTAGTGAGTTCAATTCTCAGACCAGGTTATGAGTTGTGTTCTTGAGCAAGACTCTTTATTTCATGTTGCTTCAGTTCACTCAGCTGTAGAAATTAGTTGCAGCATCCCTTGTGTCAAGCTGTATCAGCCCTTGTCTTTCCCTTGGATAACACCGGCTGGTATGCATGAGCGACTGCTGGTCTTCCATCAACAATCTTGCCAGGACTTGCGTCTTGGAGGGTAATTTTTGTAGGTGCAGTGGCCATTCGAGACACAAGTGAGGAGTACATAAAATAATACTTTTTTTATGGAACAGCGAATCTTGAAGGACATAAAGCTAGATTTTCAACCCAATATTTATGTGCTGTTATTTATAGTTTTATATGTGCTTCATGATCCACCGTTCCAAAAAAAAAAAAAAATTTAAATCTATTTTGATTATTTTTTATTTTTTTTATTTCTGTCACAGGTGAACTCAATAAATATCTTCTGAAACTGAAGCCACAATGTTCAACTGAAAGCTTGATCTTGAGTCTCCAATATTTACTGGATCAACATAAGTCAGTGGATCAAAATCTGCCTCAAGATTGCCATAAGGAGAGCCCCAGTATTAGCTTGATGTCTCCAGGAAGAGGCTTGACAGAAGAGGAAGGGCCACTTATGGAAATGACAGCTGCTCCTGACAACAATGATGACATTTCAAGAAAAGATTTGGAAATTTCTAAATATTTGTTAGAGAAGCAAATTGATCCAGAGTTTTATGCAGCCAATGTCTATGATGGTGGTACTGAAGGTAACATTAATGGGGATGGTGCTAATAGTGTTGGTGGTGGTGGTGGTGGTGATAATGGTGTTGATCGTGTTGGTAGTATTTGCAATCAGGATGATGATGGTGGTGGTGGTGGTCATGGTGGTGGTAATGATGACATGAGTAATAAAAGTGATGAAGACACTAATGGCAAACCTGATAAAGAACCAGAATTATTACAAGATCACCTGAAATCCCTAAATAATTATATTCTTTTGCAAACTGAAACATTAGAAGATGATGATATTGATACACTGGTTCGTGTGTCTCAAGATGATAGACATGAAGTTGATGGCTTCCTAGCTAAGGAGTCACAAATTGATGACTCACAAGTTGGTGGATCACAAGTTGATGGGTCACATGTTGAAGGATCACAAGTTGAAGTATCACAAGTTGAAGGATCACAAGCTGAAGGGTCACAAGCTGAAGGGTCACAAGCTGAAGGATCACAAGTTGAAGGTTCACTAGTTGAAGAGTCACAAGTTGATGGGTCACAAGTAGATGGATTGCAAGTTGATGGATCTCAAATAGATGGGTTGCAGGTTGATGGATTACAAGTTGATGGATCGCAAGTTGATGGATTGCTAGTGGAGGGATCGCTAGTTGAAGAGTCACAAGTTGATGGGTCACAAGATAATATATTACAAGTTGATGGGTCACAAGTTGATGGGTCACAAGTTGATGGATTGCAAGTTGATGGATCACAAATTGATGAGTCACAAGATGATATATTACAAGTTGATGGGTCACAAGTTGATGGATCACTAGTTGATGGATTACAAATTGATGAGTCACAAGATGATATATTACAAGTTGATGGGTCACAAGTTGATGGATTGCAAGTTGATGGATCACAAATTGATGGATTACAAGTTGATGGATCACAAATTGATGGATCGCAAATTGATGAGTCACAAGATAATATATTACAAGTTGGTGGATCACAAGTTGATGGATCACTAGTTGAGGGATTGCTAGTTGATGGATCACAAATTGATGGATCACAAGATAATATATTACAAGTTGATGGGTCACAAGTTGAAGGATCACAAGTTGAAGCATCACAAGTTGATGAAGCTCAAGTTGAAACACAAGTTGATGGATCCCAAGTAGATAGGTCACAGGTAGATGAATCATACAAAGATGAGCCACAAGTTGATGGATTGCAAGTTGATGGATCACAAATTGAAGAGTCACAAGATAATATATTACAAGTTGATGGGTCACAAGTTGATGGATTGCAAGTTGATGGATCACAAATTGATGAGTCATAAGTAATTGTGCCACTAGTAGGTGGGTCATGTGTTGAGAGATCACAAGTTGGTAATTGTGGTGGTAATGATGGTTGTGGAGGCAGTATTGTAAGTGGTGATTATGTTGAGTTGGGCCAAAAAGAAAAGGATTATAAAAAGGATGTGATATAGTTGGTGATAGTTCTGGTGGCTGTGTTGGTGATGATTATGATGATGAAAGAAAAGGAGAGTACTGCAAGGAAAGGAGATCAGAGAAGGCGAGTATACAGGTGTAACAAAAATTGAAAATAAAGGTGTGATGATTGATGGTATTTGTTGTTGTTTAACCTTGGGTATTAGTAAAGGTAACCTTAAAGGAATTCATAACAAAGATATTGCAAAAGATATTAATACTAATAATGGTTTCTAATTTAGGCACAAGACCAGCAATCTTGAGGAGAGGTGTCTTATTCTATACCGTCATCTCCAGGTACTTTATTTTATTGACCTCAGAAGAATGTAAAGCATAGTTGACCTCAGCAGGATTTGAACACAGAGAGTAATGAAATGGAGCAAATCCTGAAAGACTGAAGTTTTCAGCATTTGAGATGTTAAAAAATCTTTTAATTTAAATAAATTTAAATAAATCTAAGATTTTGAAAGGTCTCCCAACTCTGCAAACTTTGAATTAAATTCTCAGAGCCAAGTTGGAAACTTTTGTCATAAAGGATTTTGTCTGAAGCTTTAACAATTCTTCAAAATAATTCAAAGATAGGATTTTTTAACATAGACAAAAAATTGAAAGTAGGAAGTTAATCATGCCACCGGCACGAGGGCCAGTCAAGTGGTACTGGCAATGGCCACGCTCAAATGGTGCTTTTTATGTGCCACCTGCACAGGAGCCAGTCCAGCGACACTGGCAATGACCTCACTCAAATGTTTTTTCACATGTCACAAGCACAAGTGCCAGTAAGGTGATGCAGGTAGCAATCAGGCTTGAATGGTGCTTTTTACATGCTACCGGCACGGGAGCCAGTTTGTTGCTCTGGCAATGATCACACTCGTATGGTACTCTTAGCGCTCCACTAGCACAGATGCTAATCATCAAATTTGATTTTGATTATGATTTCACTTGCCTCAACAGGTCTTCGCAAGCAGAGTTTAGTGTCTAATGAAGGAAAGGTATGCATAAGTGGGCTGGTTACACCCTGGCATAGGCCATGAAGTTATGGTCTCACTTGGTTTGCCAGGTCTTCTCAAGCACAGCATATTTCCAAAGGTCTCAGTCACTAGTCATTGCTTCGTGAGGCCCAATGTTTGATGGTCAAGCTTCACCACCTCATCCCAGGTCTTCCTGGGTCTACCTCTTCCACAGGTTCCCTCAACCACAATGATGTGGCACTTTTCTACACAGCTATCCACATTCATTCTCACAACATCGCCATACCAGTGCAGTCGTCTCTCTTGCATATGACATCTGATGCTTCTTAGGTCCAAATTTTCTCTCAAGGTACTTACACTCTGTCGAGTATGCACACTGACATTACACATCCATCAGAGCATACTGGCTCAGGAATAGAAAAAGTCTTTTACATTTCGAGCCTGCGCTCTTCTACAGAAAGGAACACTGAAAAAACAAGGAGAGAAAAAAATGTGTGTAGTGGCTAACGATATATATATATATATATATTCTTTCTTTTTAGCCCAATGTAATTTAACTCAAGTAAACAGTGGACAGAAAATGAACACGTATCTTTTTCTTTTTCTTTTTTTTTCAATTGTTTTTTTAATAATCATTATTTTAAAAAATTAACAAAGACTTCGCAAAGATATATTTACTCAAGCATCTATATGACATTTAGTGAAGCATCTATACAAGGTATCAAATTTTGGGGAAGGGTTTAAGCTGATTACATCGACCCGAGCGCGTAAGTGATACTTATTTAATCAACCCCGAGAGGATGAAAGGCAAAGTCGACCTCGGCAGAATTTGAACTCAGAATATGAAGACAGATGAAATACCGGCAAAGCATTTTGCCCGGCGTGCTAACGATTCTGCCAGCTCATCGCCCTTAGTCAAACTTATACATATGAACGCGATGGAAACGTTTTCGGAAAACTTTTAATTACCTTCAGTTATCTCCCTTAGTGAATCTAACTTCCTCTGCAAGGGAAATAACTCCGGCTTCAATATAAAGGGAGGCAATTCAGGTTTTAAATACATAGTATTGATTTTAAATTTACACAGTTAAAGTAACAAGGAAGTTTTTGTACAACTCGTGAAGCAAAAAGAAAAAAAGACATAAGTTACTTTTGTTCAATTCACAGGTTATTAACAATTTTCTGACTGATGCGTATGTTTTTTTTTACGGATTCATACATACAGTCATACCATAGGAGGCTAAACATCGATCCAAAATGCCTTTGAATGTCGCATCATTTCCCTTCGGCAACATTTTCTAGCTATCAAGTGTCGAAGTGCATCCCTTGACCAAGCTTGCATACAAGAGGCTGATAGCCTTATAAGACTTGGAAGGCAGCTCCTCGAGCAACACTCTTTGTCTGATAACCTAGAATACATGCCCAAAGAGGTCGCACGACTCTACCGCAGCATATCCTCAGATGAAAAGATGAACCTCTATGAACAGAAGACTTTGCATGGATATGTCAGCAGAAAGCTCCGTGATGATAGTAACTTCGATCACCAAAGAAGTTTATGATGGATTTGTTGCCGGATTACTACCTCCCAATTTCAAGGGTATGCGTTTGCAATCCAGGAACAGGAAATATCAACCAAGTACCTGATACATAAAGGGATAGAGATGCAAGAAAAATTGTAAGTTGTGACAACCGATGCAGACTTTGTGGAGTTCATACTGAAGATGCCACGCATATCATAAGCAATTGTCCGAAAATGTCATCACGATATTATCTATCGATGAGACATGATATTGTAGCTAGAACACTCTACAATGAAATCCGTCGGAAGGATAATCCCGAGGACAAAGAAATAAGAACCGCAAGCCATGGTAGAAGCCATAGCCACTAACAATAGAAATGTAAAGGAATAGTGGTGAAATGTACCAGTGAAGACGTCAATAAAATGTAAGCACACCAGACCTGATATAACGGCTTGGGATAGAGAAGAGAAACTGCACAATTAAGGAAATTAGCTGCCCAGCAGATGTTAACATAAAGCTGAAGATAGTGAAAAAGAGAATACCTACGTTGAACTATTGAGAAATCTGCGTTGAACTATTGAGAACTATTGAGAATCAAGATTACAAGTTCAAGTTTATACCTGTAATTACTGGGACACTGGGATATGTATTACACTGCCTAAATACCATTCTTGAGAAATTAGGCTTCTCAAAACCAGAAAAGCGAAAGCTAATTCGAAGGCTACAGATCCAATCCATCACTGGAACTGTAAAAATCTGTAAAACTTTCCAGAAGTTTATCATTTAAATATATATGAGCATGTCTAGATATGCAACTATATGCATGAGATTACATACATAAAACATACAAATCGGCACATCCATACATGCATACATACATACATACATACATACATACATACATACATACATACATACATACATACATACATACAAAAATACCTTGTTGTTGATGTTGAAATTTCAATGAAGGAGTCTTGGATCGAGATTAGAAAGAGTGAAGTGCGTGCGAATGGGACTTGCGCGCCCCCATTACCATCCTAATCAACTCCGCTGCGCAAGTTTTGTTCTCACACCACTTATCTCAACTTCTCCCCAATTAAGTCCTATGGCAATTAGCAACAGATGACGGGAGCAGGTACTGTATGATGTTATAACCCTTAGTCTGGATCCTGCACATAGGTGACGCAGGCAAGACGGCCGACTCGATGTGACCCTGGGACTGCACATCGATTCGTGATCTACCTGCTTGACCAGGTGGACCTTTTTAGGACTCGCACCGCCTGCCTCGGCTGAAGAGAGGCCTATGAAATGTGGTCTAAAAGACGCCAATCCTTTTTCGCCTGACCAGGAAATCGCACCTGGCAGGCCATTCCACACTGTACTCGATGATTAAAAGGAAAATCCTCAAGGCCTCTCATTTTTGCTACTTGCAACATACGAACCTTGATACACCATGATGGGGCCACGCTCATCGCCTCTGAACTCAAACGATACAATGTGGATATCGCTGCACTCAGAGAAACAAGATTTCCTGATGAATGCTTTCTCACTGGGATACATATACTTCTGGAAAGGCCTTCCTCAAGGCAATAATAGAATTCATGGTGTTGGATTTACTGTCCATTCGTCATTACTGGAGAACATCTCTTCGGTTGCAACCGATATAAGTGAAAGGCTGATGACTTTCCGAATTCTCCTCAGTAACAAAGTGCCCGCCACTATCTTCAGTGTCTATTCCCCAATATTAGACACTATTAAAGACACGAAAGATACCTTCTACGAGTCTCTTAACTCGGTTAAGAGAAGGTTACGTCGCACAGACAACGGTATTCTTGGAGATTTCAGTGATAGAGTCGGTTCCAATGTAAACATCTGGCCCAGAGTTCTCGGTTCTCATGGGATAGGCAAAATGAATACCAATGGTCTTCACCTTTTGCGCCTGTGTGCCGAGCACAATCTCGTGATTACGAAGACCATTTTTCAGCAGCCCAATAAATACAAGTTCTACTGGAGATATCTTCGCTCCAAGATGTGGCATCTCCTCGATTACGTGAGCGTTCGTGAACATGATCAGAAAGTTGTCCTCCATATCAAATATATGCATGATGCAGAATGTTGGACCGATCACCGCATGTATGTGTCCTCAGATCCGCCCTCCGGCCACGAAAAGCAAAGTGTTTCCCATACTCAATGTGGCCTGTTTTTCCAGCACAACGAAGTAAGATAAGCGAGTCTCCGCTTGCGAAACGGATGTTTCCTAGGTTCACTAATTTTTGGTGGACGAGAAAACTGGTTCCTTCGTTGATCAAGGTTGGGTCCATGGTTCATGGAGTGCCGTAAAGCACTCCTACTGTTCCGTCGTTCGGGTAATGCCAGCGGTTTTGGTACCACCACATCTTTCTATAGCAGGTTGGTAGAGGCTGGGAACAACAATACCCTGGGGGAGACCCTGGATCTCGGAGATAACCAGTAAGACAGTCTGTTCCGAAGGACTTTCGGGCCGAGGAGTTTGGATAATTTCCAAAAATCCCTGGCCTGGCAATGTTACCGAGGAGCCTTACCCGTTCGGGATAAGCTCGCATGACATGGTCAATCTAGACATACGGACTGTCCAAGATGCAGGCAGGATAGGGAACCCGTCCTGCACGCTATTGTTCCGTGTCCGTGAGTTTCTAAAGTGTGGGCTTATGCAGAACATTTGCTGTTGTGTTCGAGAAGAGTACAGCCGTCGTCTGAGTCAATTGTAAAAATTGACCCGCCGGATTTCCTCACGAAAGAAGATACCATCATACATATATGCAGAGGAGTTGAAGGCAATAGTGATTGAAAAGGGTAACTACAGGAAGTTGAAGGAGATGTGCGGAGAGAGTGTTGACCCACCAGGAGCAAGGGTGGAGTTCAGGGAGTTGCCACCAGTGGTTGTGCTGAGAGATATTGAACCGTTGATGAAGTATAATTGAAAAGAAAAATAAGTATGTTAAATTGTAGGAAAAAGAAAAAAGAGTAAAATGTTTTATGGAAAATAATGGTGAAAAAGGAAAAAAACAAAGAACAATTGTAGATAATGTAATGAACGGTTCAAATGGTACTGCATAGGAGTGGGGTCCATGCGACCATCTTCATTTTTATATAATTTTTCATCTCAGTTACATTTGTTTTATGTTTTTTGTCCTCCTCACTGTGGTCTTGTCTGTCTTTGTGGTGTCCGTGTTTGTGTTTAGGGCTTTATGCCTAATAAAGAAATCCTGAAACTCTTAATATAAATATGTGGATATTGGAATGGAATATCTCATGTCCAACATGTAAATTCTGTATTTGCTTGTGTGAATGTTTTAAGAAAAATATCTGCAAATTTTATCGTGTGCCAAATTTTATTAATCTTTATCTCCTATACGGGTGAAAAAACAGTTGTACCCTTATAGTGAAGCTTTACCTCCATTAAAATTCTCGTATTATTCATACATTCATACACATAGTAAGTTTTATTCTAGTAGGTTTCAAGTTTATAACACGTTAATATCTCATCTTTTCTTGTTTTTTATGCCTAAGATATTTATTTATTTTGTATTCTGGTATTTATATCAGATCATCCCATAAGTTCTGTCCGATTTTATCTTTTTTAAAATTGAATGAAATTTAATAGTATTTAAGAAGGTCTAATGGAATTAAAAATTATTATGCATTTGTGTACATTTAAACTAATTAAATATTATTTTGCAGAATAATAGAATTCTAACATGGAAGTATCCAAAGAGCATTTAAAGCACATGGACCCATGACTAATACAACTAATTATTGTAAAATAATAGAAAAAAACGCAATAAACTAATAAAAAAAACGCTGGGTAAAACACAATAAGGTTGCTGCTATAACAAGATAAACAGTAAACTGAGAAGGCAAAGGCTGCGCTTGGTGGAAGAGGATGTGCAAGCTCAGGGCTGATTAGCAGTCCCTTGAATGAAACTCGCTCGTATAACGGATTGTCATTCGTACTTCAAGACAAAAATTCGCATGAACCTCGGCTCGAACAGCAAATTACTCGTACAACGAGGCACTCGTACTGCGAGGTTCTGCTGTTATTAAATCAATAAAACCAGATTACATATTTCTTTGGCACTCTCTTTTATTAGGATTTTATGGTTGTCACTTTACTTGTAACAGCACCTTTTCTGTTTTAAAGCCCATACAAAATGATTTTGGGGTGGTTTTGTGGGACCGGAACGGATTAATTATATTTTAATTAATTTCAATGGGAGAAAATTGATTTGTAAAACGAATAGATCGTAAAACGAGCTCGCTCGTGGAACGAATTAGACTCGTACTGCGATGTATCACTGTATGTCACCGTACAATCCAGTACGAAGCAGCAATGATTATTTCGTCTGTTGGAAATTATCTTTAATGTTATCCAGCTTAAAAATAGATTTTACTCTCACTCATTTCACTGAGATCGTTGACACATTTAAGAGAAAACTTCTAATTTTAACAGAGAAAAGGTCAAAACGAATCATTGATGGTATTTAGAGTTATTTCTATGAATGAAAAATCGACCAAATTAAAGTAGTAGTAGTAGTAGTAGAATAGGGAGGGGAAGGGGAATGCGCTGTAAAGGCGGCGAGTCGCTGCACCCACCATTGTTACGTAGAGCCCCAAAAGTCTTATCTGGACCCTTAGAGGGCAAATAGACCACGGTTGAGAACCGCTGGATTGGAAGGTCAAGTGACCAATTTCTGTAGCATGATTGTATTTGGCTTTTTCGTCACTTCTCACTACCAGCCCTTCAAGGTGGTAGACCCTTCCCTAGGAGAGTGACATCTTTGACTCCCTTCACTAGGAGCGTGACATCTTTGACTCCCTACACTAGGAGCGTGACATCTTTGCACCACTCAGGCCACATGCGGGATCTGTTTGGGGGTAGTTATTGCTGGTAATGTCAGAGTGCAAAATCTACTTCAACCGCTTATAGTCGATTTTTGTGAGACAGAAAGGAAACGTTGGGTTTGTCTTTTGGTATGCCGGTCCCCACACAGCTCTAGAGCGACGTGATACGAAGCGTTTTTGCTCAAGAACTCACACACGCCGCTCGCTATGGGAATCGAACCAGCGGTCTGGTGATCGTGAATGCAACACCCTAACCACTAAGCTACACGTCTTCGCAATTAAAGAGATTAACTATGAAGGCCACATCTAACCACATTGATAGGGCCACTGACCTACGAAAGAAAAGCTCAGTGTTTTGCGTTCTGTTATTGACCCTGTGTTCGATCTAATTCTAAGTTGGTCCAACAAATATTACTTAAAAGCCTCGGGCAGCGAGCTAGCAGAATCGTTGGCACCCGGGCAAAATGCTTAGGGGTATTTTGTCCGTCTTCACATTCTCGTATCAAATTCCGCTGAGGTTGACTTTGCCTTTCATCTTTCGGTGTCGATAAAAATGAGTACCACTGGGGTGGGTGTCATCGACTTGCTGCCTTCTCTCCAAAATTTGAAACCACGACTATTTAAAAGCCTCAATTATTTCGCATTCACTGCATCACCTTTGCAACATTATCTCGATGAGATTACGATCACAGCATCATTACCACTACATCGCCTAAGCATCGTTTTTCACAATATCACTGAAACATTATTGTCTCTACAGCTTCACTTTGATAACATCGACTATTCAAGAGCTGCTACACAGCACTCGTGCAAAAAAAGTTTAACGGGACAAAAAAAAAGGAAGAAAGAAAAGTACGACAAAAGCTGTGAACTCCTAAAAATAGTCCCCATGAGTTAAGTCTATTATATCGACCCCAGTGTTCAACTGGTACTTCTTATATCGACTCCGAAAAGACGAAAGGCAAAGTCGACCTCGATGGAATAACATTTTAACATAATATTAACACTTAACATTAAGTTGGTCGTCCACTGTTTTATAGAAGCATAACGTCTGCACAACTCCGACGAAAGTGAACTTTAAAAAGAAATACTTCATCGTACATAAGGAATTTCAAACAAATAAAACACGATCTTGAAAAGTCCCTTTGATACTTCCGTCAATTTATATTCGTTTTATTTCTACGTCATGTTTGTCACGAGCATCATTCAAAAATTGCTCAACCATCTTCTTATACATGGAGTCGACAAAGAAATTCTTGAAACGCTTTTGATGCTTTGCGTTGGCACATCTTTGTTAGCTTCGTTGGCGGTTCACCACAAGAAACTTTAATTACCAATGTTAATTCGGAAGCCTGATATTTCCGAAGATATTTAATGGTTTCCCAGAGAGAATGGTAAGGTTATATCCCGGACGGAGACCAAAATTCTAACAATTGTATAAAGGCCACTGAAACAATCTTCCCCATCAACAGTAGCTTAACCAAGATTCCAAAACTCACCGATTCAGGAAAGAAATCCTTTTTCAAATATTTTGAAGGGTCCACCACCTTGAAGGGCTGGTGGTGAGAAATGACGAAAAATGCCAAATACAATCATGCTACAGAAATTGGTCACTTGAGCTTCCAATCCAGCAGTTCTCAACCGTGGTCTATTTACCCCCTAAGGGTCCAGATAAGATTTTTGGGGCTCTACGTAACAAAATAGTAAATTGGGGATCCAATAGCATTTTAAGGGCCCCTGAAAAAACCTGGTATCAGATGCATGCGTAGCGGGCTGGATGTGATGTACTATATCAGTTCGATATGATGTCGCCCACCACTGAATGTAGCGTGTAGATGTAACACTTGAAGGTTCTCACGTCGGAGTAAGCAGTGAACATCGAAGAATTAACACCAAGGAGGAAGAAATGTTATTTACAGATATTTATTCGTTTACCCGACAGGTTGTTAAAGAGACAGTAGCAATTCTAGTGATAGTGACGACAAGGATGACTCGCTGGTTATTGGCTGATATGTAGAAAAAGGTTGTCTGACAGTAGAGAGGGAAAGAGTAAGGAATGCATGGTGCTAACTAGAAAGGAAGAAAAGATAAAGGCGGTATAGCCTTTCTTGTGGCCGAAAGCCTCTCTTCGCATGTCGAGCGAAGGGCGAAGAGAAGTGCTGCTCTTGGTTAAGGCTGATGCAAAAGCATGTGTTGCTCCTTGGTCTGGCTGACACAAAAGAGCCGATGTTGTTCCTTGGTCATAGCTGACCATAAGAGGAGAGTTAGGAAATTCTCTCTGTTATATTGACTATGGTCAGTAATGAAGGTCAAGCCTTAAAGGACTGACCTTTCCTTGACCAGTACAGGTCTTAAGGGGTGGAGTGTTTCCCCAACAATCATCTGGTGTGGAGAGGATTTCCCGCTCGTTCTGACAAGCAACAAGTCGGTGGATTTA
The DNA here is from genome assembly GCF_006345805.1 of Octopus sinensis. Lineage (NCBI taxonomy): Eukaryota > Metazoa > Mollusca > Cephalopoda > Octopoda > Octopodidae > Octopus > Octopus sinensis. The sequence continues at coordinate 2,027,394 of NC_043013.1, read as the reverse complement.
GTTTCAAATCTCAAGCAGAGTCAAGCTAGACCCCCCACACACACATGTATTGGTATGTATTGCAAGAAACAGTTCAACCTAAATAAGTTAATGTATGAAAAACAAGATAGGAATTCTGAAAGAAGTTTCTATAAAACTAGTTTTTCAACATCGAATATTTCTTTATTAAATAAGTTGTTCATTGTATAATACTTTAAACGTCTGCCTTTATACAGGTTGTGGGGGGGTGGGTAACATGGTTGTCACCTCATGATTATATCGTTTTTGTATTTTGCTACATGTAAAATAGATTTTCTTAGTTTTCATTTCTCTTCTTGTCAATAAACACACACACTGAAATTAAAGAGGTCCATAGATAAAAAAAAAAAATGGTTGAGAACCCCGGTTCCAACATGAGATATATTTATCAACATATTTCATGCTATCACTCATTTCGTCAAAACCAATGCGAGTCCCTCGACTTGACCAGCTAGAAATAGTTATCAAAATCTCCTATGTGTTTTTTTTAAAGTGGAAAAACAATTGGATAACATAGCTCCAGATACTGTATTTAAGCCAAAGTAACCGAGGTTGATCATAAATTTACTCAATAAGGGCTGACCTGGGGCTAAAAGAACGAGTTCTAGAAAAGAGAATCCATCCCACATTCTATGGAAATATTTCACTCGATCATTATTCCTGTATGTCAATCGTAAATCATTGTTCTTATATGCGACAGACAGACAAGTAAAGTATGTGCTCTTCTTCGTGATATTTAGTGTCAGGTGGTAGAAACAGGCACAGATTGACATAGATCGTCCAAGGACTCTAGAAATACCATTGATCATTATTACACTTTCAGACACGATAATAACTGTTTGTAAGATCTAGACTGAATATCAGATAATTACATTTATTATAAAATGCATCAGAGCAATTATTTTGTAGGAAGCGAATGGAAAACTGCGCTGACAGGAAAACTGTAGGCACATGACAAGGCATAAAACGCAAAGGGATATAAAACTGTTGCAATTGTCCCGGAATCGTCGCCAAAAGCCTGTCTACGAACCACATTGCAGTGGGTGTTAAATGTGTAAGCTGTTGGCTGGTCTTTCGACTCAGATCTATTATTATAAATGAGAAAATCCTGATTTTTTTATTTTTTTATTTTGATAAACTCCTGTGATATAGTTCGAATATTGTATAGCGTTCTTTGTCGTGCGTTATTGAGTGAAGTCGATCCAAGGCTCAACAGGCTTCCAAGTGGCTCTTTGCGTCACGTTTTTCTAACGATATCCACATAATTGCCTCTGTTCATTGTAATACAAGTCTTACTAGTTACTGTGCTATCCACAACATCGTTGCCACCGTATCATCCACGCAGTATCAACTCCACCAACAACACAGTGGCTTTATCCAATTATACATATACAAGTTAACAGAGAGATGGCCTGAATACCGGAGATACCAGAGATAAAATTGCTGATTGTCTACTATTAATGAGTTTAGATCTTCCTGTTAGTTTCCACTCAACTTTCAGTTCTAGTTCCAACATACCGAAGTGACCTAAAAAAATAAACTGCCATTATTCTCAGGAATGTAACATATGTAAGTGAAAACGTAACTGCGTTGAAAATGTAGTAAAATGGGCGATGACCTATTCGTGTGATTAAAAAGTATGCTACTCGATCACATGGTTTCAGGTTCGCTCCTGTCTTGTGATACATTAGACGCATTCTGCCAATAGCCCTGGCAAATTGGTTGGAACAGAATCTGCTCAAAAGCCCACCAGATTTTACGGGTTGCATGGAGAAGTGTTACATCTAATCAATTGCCTATATTAACATCACATTCAGATTCTTGGGAGCTTCCAGTGGAGATTACATGGCCATTACTTGCAGATCGATCGACTCTGCTGCGATTCCTTCATTGATTTGGTTGTTATGATGGTTGGTATTAAAGGTCATTTGATAAACTCCGCTACAGTTTTGAAATATCGCATCACTTTACTGAGAAGTAATTTTGAAGAAATTCATATTAAACAGCTTTTACCATGTTTGTAATAATCTCGTTGTTATCATAAAAAGAAAGGATGGGAAAACGTAACAGAAACAGTTTACAAGAAGTATCGAGGTTTATATCAAAATCAGATGAGATGAAATGAAAATTAACGGTGTACACAATACACAAAAAGAGGGCAGTCTGGCAGGGCCACTCACAAACCCAGAATAACCCTGGTCACCCAGAGTCAGTGTCTTCCCTCAGCTGTCATTTCCCGACTCATTTATGCTACAAGTAGGTCCATTCACTCGGGTCATGCTGACCACTCACCACTTTGAACTTCTAATCTTCTATAAAATGAATGCAGATACGTCAAAATAAAACCGATCCTTGCAAAAACGTGATTAGAGGGGACCAAAGAGTGTGGGGCTGTGGCGTGATATGGTTTTTCCCGCTTGTTCTTCTATAAAAACCTCTCGTCCCCCAATGTAAACCGTTTTTGGTGCTCAGTTAATTGCAGAGTGTTGAAGGTTTGAAGGTGACCGACTGGCTCGCGCTTCTTCTCTTGCCATCTTAACGCTTCTGGACACTTGTGTAGACAACTCAGGTTCTCGGTCAGACCCATTCTGTATGATCGCACAATGTTTCATAAGTAACTTTTACGGGTGCAACATAGCTTCTCTCTCTCTCTTTCCCCCTCTCTCTTTCTCTCAGAGCAATTATTAATGCTGTTCATTGTAATTCACCAACACCAATATATTGCAGACAACGCTATTTGAAGAAAGTTCGCAAACCACAAAATATCCGTTCGGAATCAACCAACGACAATTATCTCTCCTGCTGAATGTTCTAGAGCAAACCAAGCGAACTTGGTTAGCTCCCCCTTTTGCTAGCTTACAAGGCGTAACTACTTAGCGGCACACAGGAGGGCGTTAAACGCATATCGCCTACTTGAGAGCGTATTCAGATTGAACTTCCTCTCTTTTTCTCTGCGACACGACAAGGTCAACTTCGGAGAGAGAGCCAGACACATTAAATATTTAATTAATTAATTATTAATTAATTAAGTAAGTAATTATTTAATTATTTTTTAATTATTATGTAATTATTTAATTAATAATTATTTAATTATTATTTAGTTATTTACTTATTTAATTAATTACTTAATTATAAATTATTATTAATTAATAAATTATTAATTAATTAAATAATTATTGAATTAATTTTTATCCACGCAGTCGACGAAATATATCTTCATTGAGTCGCTCAACTCGAGCGATGGCAAGCACACCACCCTGACGATTTGTTATCTCAGTGTAATTGCAAAATGTTTCAAATAACTCGTTTTTAAAAGTTGAACTCGAAGTAGCTGACGCTATAAACAATAGCATGTAAATATTAGGTTAAAATTACAATGAACGAAAATAGTCGAAGTCAACAGTTGAATTCGAACCCATATCCTTTGTAATCACAGGCTTTCTGTTCTTATACCACAAAGATTCTTCGAATTTCTTTGTTTAGAAGCTTTGTGCTTACCAGCGAGAATTGTACGTTGTTTATGTAATGACAATTTAGACATTCTGAGAGATATGAA
>NC_043013.1:1891216-2023720 GCF_006345805.1 Octopus sinensis | reverse complement strand
ATTGTTTTAACGGTGGAACTCGAATCAGATTAAGCTTTAGATCATAGCTTCTAAAATATTGGGTTAAAAATTACTCTTGGAAGGAAAAATTCGGAAAGCTTTTAGACGCCTAAAGAAATCCGTCCATGCCCTGATCGGGTCATAGACGGTCATCTGTCTGAAGGAATATTAAATATTTATAATAATAAAATGTATTTTATAAACATGTCATGTTTATATTATGTACTTCAAGCGCCAATATTGTTTTTAACATTTATTTTCTTTATATCTTCGCTGACAGCACAGATTTATAAATAGATCTTAAGACGATATGGAATAAGTTTTAAAATTTCGAAATTACTTATGTAAAGGAAGCAAGGTAAAGTCGAGCTCTGCGTAATTTGAACGCAGAACGTATAAACGGACTAAATACTGCTAAACATTTTGTCCGGCGCGCTTAACGGTCGTGCCAACTCGCCACCGTGTTCTATCAATTGTAGAAACTGGTAGGAATAGTTTTTGTGCAGTAGTTGAAATTGTGTATCTAGAAAGCTGTGAATTATTATGAACTGGTATTATATTTCTGGGACGGATTATGATTGCTTGATAAATTGTCGTGAAAACAATACGGGAAGCAAATAAAGCCGGGCATTTGATTTTAATTAACCAAAGGTTCACCTCCCAAACAAACTATTGATATAAACAAAACGGTTCAATAATATTGAATAATATATAATACCTTCAGTGATTGATATCCGGGGTTGCATGTCACAGACACAGTGGAAATTATAGTCCTTGTGATATATATATATATATATATATATATATATATATATATAATATATATATATATATATATCCAAAAACGAAATAAGAACGTAACGGACGACAATAAAAACATACGGACGATACAAAGACAGACAGGAAAAACCAGGATGGAACATTCGTGGCTTTCTTTCATCAGTCAAGTTTCCAATCATCATTACAGTTTCGGTCGGTTACACTTGAGACTGTTAAAAATTGGTAGGCCCCAAAAATCTAAGTTAAGGGCATTAAATTTTTGGAAGAAAGCAAGAAAAAAAAACAAGGAAACGGAGAAAATGTTATACGATTACAAATACAAACAAGAACAACAACAGGTGTCTTTCGACTAATAAAAACAAGTTAAATTGAGTTGGCATTTAAAGTGGAAGCCTTAAGGCATAAGCATAGATGAAAGTGAGGAGACAGGAAAATCAGGTGTTGTGCGAGCGGCGGTCAAGCCAGGTAAGAAAGATCAGGCTTGGCCGAACACCGATCATGTGGGAGGAACAGAGAGAGGTAGGAGGCAGAGGGATTGAAGAATTAAGCAAGGAACTGCAGAGAAAGAGAGAGGGGGAGAGGAAAAGACAGAGGGGAAATGTACAAGGGAGGTAACAGACGAAAGTAGAGAGATTCGATCTTTTGATACAGGTACGTAAAATGGCCGACCAAAAAAGTCACATGGTGTTGTATCCGCTGAGAGCAAATCGATTCGAGCAGATCGACCTCTTTACTTAATTTTTAAAACTTGGAACTATTCTGTCGCTCCCATTTGTCAAACCGCCAAGGTATAGGAACATAAACACAACAACACTGGTTGTCAAGTAGTGGCGGGAAACAATCACCCCTCTCTCTCCCCCTTTCTCTCTCTATACACACACACACACACACACACACACATATATATATATATATATGATGAAGCATTGGTGCAAAGCAGTATTTTGGTATGAGTGCAACTTAGGTTAGTTTTTGAAATGTGTTTGTCACATATTTCAACTGCTAAAGGCAAATACACTACAGTTATCGTGAAGAAAAATCTATCCTATGGTAAAAAAAAAAGATTTGAAAACACACGCACGCACGCACACACACACACACACACACACACACACATATAGGCGCAGGCGTGGCTGTGTGGTAAGAAGCTTGCTTCCTAACTATAGTTCTGCGTTCAGTCCCACTGCATGCACCTTGGGCTAGCCTCGGTCTGACTAAAGCCCTATGAGTGGATTTGGTAGAGGGAAATTGAAAGAAGCCTGTAAAAGAGACCGATAAAATAAGTTCTAGGCTTACAAAGAATAAGTCCTGGGGAGGTCGACTTCTTCGACTAAAAACCCTTTAAGGCGGTGCTCCAGCATGGCCGCAGTCAAATGACTGAAACAAGTAAAAGGATAAATATATACACACACGACGAGCTTCTTTCATTTTCCGTCAACTAGATCCTTTCAAAAGGATTTGGTCAGTCCGAGGCTATAGTAGAAGACATTTGCCTAAGGTGCCACGCAGTAGGACTGAACCCGGAACCATGTGATTGAAAAGCAAACTTCTTACCACACAGCCACGCCCGACATATTTTAGACTAGACACGACTATCCTGTCATTGTTATGTAATCATCACAACAAACATGAACAATCACGTTGCCCATTGTCTCCCTTGATACAAGGACATTCAGTAAGTTTCCCGCCACAACAAATACCTTGTACAACAACGGCAGTCTAATAAAGTATCTCGTATCGTTAACACGTTGTTTCAGTCTCTCTCATTTTCTTAATCTTTCATACTAAGTACTCACTACTTCCTTTAATACTCAATACATTATATATATATAACAAGAGTCATGGTTTCCTTACTGTTTCTGGATTTTAACCAAAATAATTATAAATAATTTGGTGAACAATCAGCTGCTATATGTGTCGGCCACACACACACACACACACACTCTCTCTCTCTCTCTCTCTCTCTCTCTCTCTCTCTTATAATAATTGCTTCAAATTTTGACTCCAAGCCAGCAAATTTGAGGGGAGGGGATACTTACGGTATACACAATGACATTTTTTTTATTATAATTGCAGTGTCGAGATATTAATGAGATACAAACATTCTGTCGCCAGTCTGTTTGGTGTCACCCGGTGCATTCCCAACAAAATGGTGGCAGTGTTACACAATAAACATGGCGATAACAACTGAAAGTATGGGAAAATCTTAAACTTATTTGAACTGACACAACAGTTTTATAAAATGTATTATAAAATGTCATGACATTCTTTTGAGAGTCGCTCCTAAAAAGTGAGTCTTTCTTAGGTAATTCCCGTATATATTTCTTATTTCTTTAATTTTTTTCAGCTGAATTACTTGTCCGGCACTCGCCGTGATTGATCGCTAGCCACTAAACCTTTTTCTTTTTCTGTCCCTGTTTATTTCTGTGTTCCTTTCTGTCGAAGAGCGTAGGCTCGAAACGTAAAAGACTTTCTCACTTCCCGAGCGTTAAACTAATACATCCGTTTGTTGTTTACACACCCCAGCTTCGTCTTTTGTTTTTTCTCACTATATTATGTATTCAGTTATGAATACAAAATCGCGGCAAATGCCAGTAGCAATCCAAAAACCTTCTTTGCCCATGTCCAGCGGAATTCCCGCTTGAACAACCAGATTGCAACGTTGGTAGACTCAACAGGCGTATCGATTGAGGACCCTTATCAACAGAGTCAATTATTTGCCGAGGCTTTTTCAACTATTTTCAAACAAGATGATGGTCGTGAACCCCCTCCATTTGATAGATCGGTACCTCCAATGCTTCGATTGATCATCACGCGGGACGAAGTCAAACGTGTTATTCAAGGCCTCGATGTCAACAAGGGTCACGGCCCTGACGGCATACACCCACGGGTTATCAAAGCGTTGGCTCCGGTCATCTGCGAGCCCTTAACACGACTATTCAATATGTCATTGGCGACGGGTGTTATACCTGCAGACTGGAGAACAGCGATAATCTGCCCAATTTTCAAGAAAGGGAGCCGCGAAGACCCGCTTAACTACCGACCGGTTTCCCTTACATCAATAATCAGCAAGATGTTCGAAACCATCCTTAAGAAAAGTATGATGCTCCACCTCCTAAACACAGCCTCGATCACTGATTCCCAACACGGCTTCGTGCCGAAGAGATCATGCTTGTCCAACTTACTAGTAATGGAAGAATTGGTGACGCGCATCCTCGATGATAGTGATGCTGTTGACATCGTTTTATTGGACTTTGCCAAAGCTTTTGACTCGGTAAACCACCGCCTACTACTTGTCAAGCTTCAAGCATATAGTTTCCATCCGGATATTGTACGATGGGTTGGTGCCTTCCTCTTAGATCGCTCCTTCCAAGTTCAAGTTAATGGTTCGCGGTCCGACGTCTCCAGTGCGAGCAGTGGCGTGCCTCAAGGTTCAGTGCTTGGGCCCTTGTTGTTCTTAGTCTTCATAAATGACTTGCCCGACGACCTCACGCAACACACCCTTCTATTTGCCGACGATATCAAACTGGTCGCTCCTCGCGGTAGTATAGAGGATCTTCGTCGATGCCTCCACCAAATTTGGAAGTGGTCTAACGATTGGGACCTGTGTCTGAACGTGTCAAAGTGCTGTCATCTGCCTGTCGGCTCTACTCCTGCAACTCAACTTGATTTCGAGCCGGGTCGTCTGCTGCTGAAGAGGACCGATCAGGTAAAGGACCTGGGTATCTTGGTGGATTCCTCCTTTTCGCCTTCGGCCCAGTGCGTCCATGCTGCCAACAAAGCGCGCGGAATTCTGTTTTTGATTCGACGGTCATTCGGAATGCTCACAGCAGCCATATTCCTGCCACTCTATGTCACGCTGGTGAGACCCATATTGGAGTATGGGATTCAAGCCTCTTCTCCTTATTTCCTCAAAGACATACAGCACCTCGAAAGAGTCCAGAGGCTGGCTACCCGCATGGTTCATGGTCTCAAAAATTTGTCCTACGAAGAAAGGCTGAGGACGCTCGACCTTTATTCTCTTGAAAAACGCCGCCGCCGTGGTGATCTCATTCTCGCCCACAACATCATAAGCGGGAAGTGTAACCTCTCGAAAGAGCTGTTCTTCACTCCTGCTCCGGAGCGTCGGCTGCGGGGTCATTCCGAAAAGCTCTACCTGCGACGATTTCATCTCAATCGAAGGAGAGGAGCTTTCTCCGTCCGGGTTGCGGATCCGTGGAACAAGCTGCCAGACGATATGGTGAAGATGCCGACGACCGCTTTGTTCAAAGCCTCCCTGGACCTCAAGTGGCCTGAACTCTTTACATGAACACCACCCTGTACTTAACTCCATGTCCCCCTACATGGCCTTGCTATTTGCTTTTGAGCCAAATTAACTAACTAACTAACTAACTAACATTATGTGTATGTTTTATAAGTTTGTGTGCGTATGTATGCATATTTGTGTATGTATGTACCAAAGGTGGGCACCGTTAATCGAAAAGTTAACTTCGATAGCCGTGAACCAGATAATTCTTTTAAAGTGTAACGGAAGTTATCGATTAACCGTTAGCGTTAATTTTTATTATTATTAAAAAAAACAAAAACTAGTTTTTGCGCTAAAACCACCGAAAAACATCTTTTAAAAGTGCCAAAACTATAAAATCCGTTAACTTCAGTTGAATTGAAGTTAACGGAAATTAACTCAAGTTGACTCGAGTTAACGGAAGTTAAATATAACGGAAATTAATTAGTCCGATAATGATTTTCAAAGTTAACTTATGGGTTAAATCGATAACGAAAATGTTTACTTCGTTAATTAAGGATTACCAGATTAACAGTTTGGTGCCCAAGTTTGGTAAGTACTGTATATGCATGTGTACACAAATATCCATGTATAGACACATACATACATGCACATATACACATATACTTATACACACACACACACACACACACACACAAACATGTAGTGGATCTTGTAGGCATGAAGTGGATTCGATCCACCATAGCCAAATTTCAAGTAACAGTTCGACACTTGACCCTTCTCACCTCTTCTACTTCACCAACAGCTAGAATTTAAGGTAACAAGCACCACCAACTAAATCCATTGTCCTCAACGATATATCTATCATTCTGGATAGCCATAAGAACAAGAACCCCCAAGCAAAAACCAGTTAGTCACAGAGAGAGCTGACATCAGGTAGTGAACCAACCAACTGGAATCATGGCCACAAGCAGCAGACAAACGGCCAGAGGAAAAAAGAAAGAAGTTTAGAATCAGCGACTATACGAGATCCAACTTCTAGTAGTAGTAGTAGTAGTAGTAGTAGTAGTAGTAGCAGTAGTAGCAGTAGTAGCAGTAGCAGCAGCAGCAGCAGCAGCAGCAGCAACCGCGCGTCGATGCTTCCATCGTTTTATTCTCTTATTCTTTTATTTGTTTCAGTCGTATGGCTGCGACCATGCTAGAACACCGCCTTTAAAAAATCTTTGCCAAGCGGGGAATTGAACCCCGGCCGCCGCGGTGAGAGTGCGGAATCCTAACCACTAGACCACGTGTTGGTGATTCCCTTACCCCTGGCAGATGACCCCTTTGCACCACTTGGGCAACAACCCTCCAACTCATGGCTCTGTTTGGGGAGTCTGTTTGCCAGTGAGGGTTTTACGAAGTCGGAGAGCAAACTCCACCTCAACCCCTTTTAGTCGCCTTTTACAACACACAAAGGAAACATTGAGCCTATTCTTTCGCATGCCGGTCCCCACACAGCACTAGAGTGTTTTGAAAGGAAATGTTGTTAACGGAACATAACAATACAAGCGTGTCCCCGCCCCCACTGACTTTGTTTCCTCATAACTTTAGAAAATGAGTATTCTTTAATGAAATTTTCTACAAATACCTTTCAAAGTGTGGAAATTACGATTAAATCAAAATTTGATGTGGAAAGAAAATTGGTGAGCACGCACACATATATTCTAACACACATCACAATTTTTTCGAAATTTCAAGTTTTGTTTTGTAGGTATCTGATGTGTGTCAGTATGTACGTATGCGAGTTCATAATTTTTTTTTTCACATTAAATTCCAATATAATCATAATCGACACCGCCTAAAAGGTATTTGCAGAAGATTTCATAAAAAACTATCCACTTTTCTGGAAGTTATGAGGAAACAAAGCTGACTTTTGTGAATCCTCCGAAATTCTTCTCCCTACTCACACAATTTGTTGGGGTTTTTTTTTTTCACAGCAAATTCCGATATCATCGGAATTTACACCATCTGAAGTATTTGTAGAAAATTTCATTAAAAGATATCAAATTTTCTGTATGCTGTGAGGAAACAGTCAGGAGGGGAACACTTCTACAGGTATGCCGTTAATGGCTTAGCGATATGTATGTTGATCAATTATAGATTGATTCTTTTACTTGTACAGTTATGGAGGCACGGTAGGTTTAGGGTAAACAATCTTTCTCTAGGTTCAAAACTGGTTTATAGAAAATATAATCTTCAATTAATGAATGGTAAAGTTTTGAGATTTGTTTTTACAGAATGGAATATTTTGCTCGATGCCGAGAAATACAGCATGGAGGTAAACTTTCATGATTTGTCATTTCATAAAGTACAAATTCAGTACCAGTAATATACAACGGATTTTGATTGAGAATCGGCAAGAGAGCTCCTACGTGATCGCTCGACGTACAAGAATTTGAAGCCAAATTTCCCTCAAAGCATGGCCCTACCGTCTTAAAAGCGGAAAGGTGATGCGGTTACAGTTCGAAAGCGTCCAATAATCGATGAATCCTGTTCGATGAAGGTTAATCTGCAGCTGAACAACAATAGCAATGGAGTCAGAGAGTGAAATAATCAGTGATTTCTTTTGAAATCTACGAATTTCTTTCCAGATCAATAGTTTCTCGCTCTCAAATTGGCGCAGTGCCACGGAATTGACACAATGCCCCATACGTTTGGCACAATGCCGTGCCATAAATGTACCGGGTGGTTGGGTCGGTGGGAGATACAGATGAGTTAATCAATTTCGGTAAATACATTGATGTTACTCGTTTTCTAGAATCTGGTTTCTTTCATTGGACTGCGGCCTTGCTACAGCACACTGCATTCAAAGGGTTTTAGTTGTTCACATCGCCCTCGGTACTTATATCAGGCCGGGACTTATTTTATCGATCTCTATTTATCGAACCACTATGTTAAAAGACATAAAGAATCACAACATAAACACCAGGTTTTCAGACACACACACACACACACACACACACACACACACATGTATGTATGTCATTATTCAGTTTATTTCAAGATTTCTTGCCAATAGTGAAAGAACCGGTTTCTAACCTAGATCCAAGGCTCCTTCATCGGAATTTCAACATCAACATGTATGTATGTATGTATGTATGTATGTATGTATGTATGTATGTATGTATGTATGTATGTCTCTTCTACTTTCTAATTATTATAAATCTTCCACTGAGAAAGGAGCCAGTTTCCAACAAAGTTACAAGGCTCCATCTTTGGGATGTCATTAACACAAATTCATATTTGGAACTTGAGAAATGTCTTACATATTTTTACTGTTCCACTCACAGATTGCACTTGTAATGTATGAATCAGCCGGTCGATTCTCTTTCTGAAAATCCTAGTTTATCCAGATTCTCCTTTAAGCATATATATATATATATATATATATATATATAAGGAGAATTCACAAAAAAAAAGACGAAGACAGGTAATGTAGACAACAAATAGATGTATTAGTATAACGCTCGGGAAGTGAAAAAGTCTTTAACGTTTCGAGCCTACGCTCTACCAGAGAAAGGAACACAGAAAGAAACAAGGAGAGAAAACAAAGAATGTGTAGTGGCTAGCGATCTATCATGGAGAATGCCTGACAGGAGGGTCACACAGGAGAGCTAGAAAGAAGGGGAGACAATAAAGTAGCGGTGATCCCAAAACGAAGGTGCGCGTGCGTGTGTATAAAAGAGTTTGTATGTGCGTGTAGAAGAGGGCTGGTGATCTTGACGCGTGCGTGTGTGTATGTGTAGGTATGAAAATGTGGGGTTGGGAAGTGGTCAGTGCTGGTGTGTACGGGGTGGTATGTTGTGATGTGATGTGTTGTGTGGTATGGTGGTGTATGGTGTAGTGGTGTGTGGTGTGGTGTGATGGTATTGGGAGGTGGGAGAGGCGAGAGTGGGGAAAGCACGGGTGGTGTGTGGGTTAAGCTGAGGGTGGGAGTGTTTGTAAGGGATGGGGTGGGTGGGATGGGAAGGATAGGGAAGGTGGGGTTGGAATGTGTAGGGATGGGGTGGACTTACGAGGGAGGGGTGACAATGAAGGGGAAAGAGAAGGTGGGTAGGAGTGAAGAGAAGAGAGAAGGAGAGTAGGAGTGAAGAGAAGAAGTAGGAGTCGGAGCAAGAGAAGAGAGGTGGATGGGAGGAAGTAGTGTGTGAGGGGAGAGAGACGAGGGGAGGAGGTTAGATGAAGAGGGGAGGAGAGTTGAGCCCATGTGGCGCAAAGGAGTGAAGGGAGAAGATTAATCCCTGTTCACAGAGAAAACTAATCCCTGATTAAGAGAGAAGATTAATCCCTGCAAACAGGAGTCCGGATGGCCCCTGGGACAATCCGAACACGGACAGGTGTTGTAAAGAGTGATCGGTAGAGTGGAAATGGTGCGAGACCGGGGTGTGTCATTGCCGAGTCGGATATCTCGGAGGTGTTCCGCGAACCAGTCAGCTAAGCGGTGTCCCGTTTGCCCGATGTATATAGAAGGGCAGAGAAAGCAGGAGATGCAGTAGATGATATTGGTAGAAGTGCAGGTGAAGGAGTCGGTGATGTGATAGGGTCGATGATGGATGCCTGTAAGGAGGGTGGTGTTGAAGTGGTAAGTGCGGCAGCGTGGGCGGGAGCAGGGAAACGAGCGGAGTTGGGAGGTTGAGTTAGGGAAGAAGCTGTGGACCAAGAGGTCTCATGAGGTTGTGGGCTCGTTTGAAGGAAGGGAGGTGTCCATTAGGGAAAATGTGCAAAGTGAAGGGGTCGGACTGGAGTCGCCGGAAGGCTCGGAGAATGGTGCGTTAGAGAGGTAGGGTGTTGGGGTGGTAGGTGAGGAGAAATAGGAGGCAGGAGACGGCGGGGCGGGTTCGGGGAGAGAGAGCAGATGTACGGTTCATGGAAGTGCTCTGGCAAGGGCGGTGTGGATAGTGGTAAGGGGATATCCATGCAGGATGAAGTGGCGAGCCATGAGTTGAGACTGAGTTTCAAAGTCATGTCCGTCACTACAAAGCCTGCGTAGACGGAGGAATTGGTAATAGGGGATGGAAAGCTTGGTGTGTTTAGGGTGAGAGGAGGAGGAGAAGTTGAGGTATGAGTGTGAGTCTGTGTGTTTGTAGTGGATGGAGGTGGTGAGAGTGGCGTGATGAATACTAACCGAAATGTCAAGAAAGGAGACAAAGGTGTCAGAGATAGTGCAGAAGTGGAGGGAGGATGTATGTATGTATGTATGTATGTATGTATGTATGTATGTATGTATGTATGTATGTATGTATGTATGTATGTATGTATTACAAATTCAACTCATTAATCCTCATCCATACAATAAACCCAAGCATAAAAATTTTCATTGATATAATTTCTCAGTCATAAAATAACGGCATACCTACACAAGTGTGCCCCCACTTGATTTTGTTTCCTCATAACTATATGTTTGAGTTTGTCCCTAGCACCACTTGACAATTGTTGCTAGCGTGTTTGCTCCTCCGTAACTTAGCGGCTCAGCAAAAGACATCGACAGAATACGTTCCAGGCTCAAAACAATAATAATTACTGGGGTCGATTCGTTCGACTAAAACCCTTCACGGCGTTGCTCCAGCATTGTCGCAGTCCTATAACCGAAACAAGTAAAAGGTAAGAGATTAATTGGAGCGTGGCAGGTAAGGCGGAGGCATGTGGCTTAGTGGTCAGGGTGTTGGACTTGTGATTGGCAAGACTGAGGTTTCGATTCTAATACTGGGTGATGCATTGTGTTCTTGAGCAAAACACTTCACTTCACACTACACCAGTCCACTCAGCTGGCAAAAATGAATCATCCTGCAACGGACCGGGCGTTCCGTTTGCGGTGGTGGTGGGGGGATATATGCGCCACAGAATCCGGGAAACCGGCCTTGTGACCTTATTATGACCCGGGAAGGGGCATATGCGTGTGTGTGTGTGTGTGTGTGTGTGTGCGTGTGTGTGTGTGCGTGTGTGCGTGTGTGTGTGTGTGTATGTGTGTGTGTGTGTGTGTTTCTTGGAAGAAAGGTCACCGGGTGGGTTTGAAAAGAGTAACCAAAATACATTGTTTTGAAATTTCTTAGAAATTCTTCGTCACAGAATCTGGGAAACCAGCCTTATGACCCTATATGACTCGGGAAGGGGCTTTTGTGTGCGTGTGTGTATGTGTGTGTGTGCTTATTGGAGGAAAGGTCACCGGGTGGATTTGGTAAGAGCAACCAAAATACATTGTTGAGTGTGTGTGTGTGTGTGTTCATGTGTGAATGAGAGAGAGAGAGTGCGTGTGCGTGTGTGTGTGTGTGTGTGTGTGTGTGTGTGTGTGTGTGCGTGTGTGTGCTTGTCCCCTTACCCCCACCATCGTTTGACAACCGATGTTAGTGTGTTTACGTCCTCTTATTCTAGAGGTTCGGCAAAAAGGACCGCTAGAATAAGTGCTAGGCTTACAAAGAATAAATCCTGGGGTCGATTTGCTCGACGAAAGGCTGTGCTCCAGCATGGTCGCAGTTAAATGACTGAAACAAGTAAAAGAATAAAAGATTATAAAATACAATAAAAAGAAACAGAGCAGGAAGGGGCTTAATTTTGTGAGGAGTGGCTGTGTGGTAAGTAGATTGCTTACCAACCACATGGTTCCGGGTTCAGTCCCACAGCGTGGCACCTTGGGCAAGTGTCTTCTACTATAACCACGGGCCGACCAAAGCCTTGTAAGTGGATTTGATAGACGGAAACTGAAAGAAGCCCGTCGTATATATATATGTATGTGTGTATGTATTTGTGTCTGTGTTTGTCTCCCCACCATCGTTTGACAACCGATGTTGGTGTGTTTACGTCCCCGTAAGATAGGAATTCGGCAAAAGAGACCGATAGAATAAGTACTAGGCTTAGAAAGAATAAGTCCCGGGGTTGATTTGTTCGACTAAAGGCGGTGCTCCAGCATGGCCACAGTCAAATGGCTGAAACAAGTAAAAGAATAAAAGAATAAACGAATAAAATAAAAAAAGTAGGTCGGGGAGATGTAAAAGGTTTTTTGGTTTGTTTTTTTTTTGGTTTTTGAAGAACGCAGGAATAACAGATTAAAGGTTTTCAGATTTTAAAAAATCGGATGGATAAAATTAGATTGGTAGGTAGATGGATGGAGATGAAGTAAACGCATCGGTACCTGTCAAGAGACAAATCGATGCGTGTGTGTGTGTGTGTGTGTGCGCGCATGTGCGTGCGTGTGTGTATAGACAGACAAATAGACACATAGATATCGATATACACGCACACAGTCGTGCGACATGCACATACAGATACACATATGTGTATGTATGTGTGTGTGTGTGCGCGTGTATAGATAGATAGATAGATAGAATGATATTAATAAACACACTATACCGCACGCACATGCACACAGATACGCACGCGCGTGCGGTCATGTGTGTGTGTGTGTAAACAAAGTGCTTTTAGCACTTACAAAAAAATCTGAACCTCCTGCTGAGGTGAAACAATCTGCCAAATCTCACCGTCCCGAATGAACGACTCTGTCGTCCGTGATATCTATGCTTTGAAATAAGGAGTGATTTATTCCCAGCTATTGTCTAACCTCAGAACATTCAGAGTCGCCAGTACAAGTCAAAACTCTATACAGAGGCGCCAGCTGGATTCATTAATAACCTACGCCAGTCCAATTCTGGTCATTAGCAGTATTTACAACTAAAGACAGAATATTGTTTTCCTTTTTTTCTGTTCATTTATAAACGAATTAATTCAATCAACTCCTTTTGATTTTATTTCCTGTTCCGTGATTGGTAAACACGGAATTAAAGGGAAATAGTTGTATCTTTAGTTTATCGCCACATGATGGAATTGTCCCGGCATCATCACCACAACATCACCCATGCAACATACCACCGCTAAACCATTATCTAGTCTCCACCAAGTCGTACGACCTGCTAGAGATAGCAGCAATATCTCTCAAACCCCTCTCATATATAATTGGAATCATTGTGTTTAAACAAAAGACTGGACAGTCGTGGCTGGAACGTCTTTTATTCTTTTATCCTTTTATTTGTTTCAGTCATTTGACTGCAGCCATGCTGGAGCACCGCCTTTAGTCGAACAAATCGATCTCAGGACTTATTCTTTGTAAGCCTAGTATTTATTCTATCGGTCTTTTTGCCGAACCGCTAGATAACGTGGATGTAAACACACCAACATCAGTTTCAAGCGATGGGTGGGGGGAATGGATCTTTTCCTTTTGATGGACGGAATTTTCTAGTTAACTAAACAATTTGAAACTTCGTATACTGGTAGAATGTGTCAAAAGAAAACATTATTGTAAACAAAATTGAAAACAAAATTGTAATTTGTAAGTTTAATGTAGTTTAATTCTTCGAATTTTAACCAATGAAATGCCAGCATTTGAGCTCAAATCAGTTGCTGCGTTATCGATATTGATAAATAAACATAGCATACACACACACACACACACACACACATATATTCAGATACATACACACGTACACTTGCACACACACACACTCTCTGTCACTCTCTCAAACACATGCATATACATTTGCACAAGCACATAGTAATTAATATATACGCGTACACACACATACAAACGGAGATATACATACACACACATACGCACACAAGCATACATACACGTTCGTGGGTTCGCACTGGTGTCGATAGAATCGACTTAATACTTTTGTATCTCATGCTTTGTCCCCTCTGTGTTTTGCCGCAACAAATTTACACAAAAGGTAAATAAACCAGAAGGGGGGGGGGCAATGTTTCATCGTTTCGGGGTCGATAAATTAAGTACCAATTACGCACTGGTGTCGAGGATTTTTTTCTAAATTTATATCACAGCCTCCGACAAGCTGGGGCATCCTTTTATGAAAAAATATTTCGCAAATTTTTACAATACGACCCACACTCCACGCGCACCCTCTAGACCGATTTGGGCATATTATTGTTTTGTTTTTGTTGTTTCTGGCCCTTCAAAACCATGGGAGAAGCCTTTTCGGTAAAAAAAAATAAAGAAAATATTCAAAAAATATCGTTAATATTTTTATTGGGCGACGAAATTCATCGATTTAAGAGATATAGCTGTTATTTCTAGCACATGCCTCCGTCTTCCGCCTTTGTTTATCAATAGACAGAAGAGAGAAGGATGAATAACACGTGTGTGTGTGTGTGTGTGTGTGTGTGTGTGTGTGTGTGTGTGTGTGTGTGTGTGTGTGTGTGCTGTTTACGTTGCAACAGGATATTGTCTGAGATTTTAGACGCAGCAAATGATTTGAGCTCAAATGCTGGCATTTCATTGGTTAAAATTCGAAGAATTAAACTACGTTAAACTTACAAATTACAATTTTGTTTTCAATTTTGTTTACAATAATGTTTTCTTTTGACACATTCTACCAGTATACGAAGTTTCAAATTGTTTAGTTAACTAGAAAATTCCGTCCATCAAAAGGAAAAGATCCGGGGGAGGGGGGAGGGAATAATACACACACAATCGTGCGCACATGCATATACAGATACACGTGTGTGTGTGTGTGTGTGTGTGTGTGTATGTTCTCTGCCAAGAATTCACAACGACCTTGAACCCACAAGAGAGACAGAGACAGGCAGAAACAAGGAAAATGCCCCTTGTATTTGAATACTATGCAAATATTCTTTTAAAAAGTTTTTTTTTCAACTTTTCCAAAATTTAATTGTTTTCCATACTTACAGTTGAAAAGTCTCAATGACTGAAACTGGTACTGAAATGTTTTTCTTTAAATTATTTTAGCATTTTCTACCTTGACTTTTTTTTGCCATATATATATCAACTCATGTGTTCTTTTTCAACCTTCTACATACATACATACATACATACATACATACATACATACACACACACACACACATACACACACACACATACACACACACACACACATATATATATATATCATACGACGTATTTCTTTCAGTTTCCGTCTACCAAATCCACTCTCAAGGCTTTGGTCGGGCCAAGACTATAGGAGAAGACATTGGCCCCAGGTCTCAGGCAGTGGGACTGAACCCGGAAACATGAGGTTGGGAAGCAAGCTTCTTACCACACAGCCCCACGCCTGCGCCTTGATATAGTGGCTCTGTGGTAAGTAGCTTCCACCTGGTTCCGGGTTCAGTCCCTATGCGTAGCAACTTGGACAAGTGTCTTCCACTATAGCCTCGGGCCGACCAAAGCATTGTGAGTGGATTTGGTAGACGGAAACTGAAAGAAGCCCATCGTATATATATATATATATGTGTGTGTGTGTGTGTGTGTGTGTGTGTATGCATACATTCGTTGTTCTTTGGAATCATATATCGACGCCCAGCACTGTAAGAATAATTTCATTCATGTAAGTAAATATATCTCAGAGCCTTTCCATTTTTACCCTCCAAGACTGATCTTTTGCTGTTGTTGTTGTTGAAAGAGCATATTCAAACGGAAATAACCAAATTCCTTTGCGAAAATCGACGAGTCACACCAACATTTTCCTGCATAATCACCAACGCTCTTCAATATATTGTGTCAAATTGCATGTCCACTTCCGATATTTCCTTACCATAAATTGAAGATCCAGGCAGTTTTTTCCGGCTTCACTTAATAAACATTAACTAGTTTTATACTATCATTTACAACTAATTCCAGATCTTGGAGTATACCATTTCACTGTTACTGCGTGTTGTTGAAAGCAAAGGTGGATAGTTTTTCAACATCCTGGTTTTCATTTTCTTTTTCTTGCGACAAAACCAGAACCGACCACACATGCAGATTCGTCATCAGAGCAAATACGAAAAAGACAAAACAGAAAAGAAAACAAAACAAAACAAAAGAAATGAATAAAAATTTAAAAAAGAAAGAAAGAAAAAATTCCACCTACTTTTTTTTTCTCTTTCCAATGAATAAATTAAATTAAAAATCGTTTCTCTTCTCTTGTAGAATGACTTTCCGAAAGATGGCACATTTAATGCATCGTTTAATACATCATCATCATCATCATCATCAACATTTAATGCCTTTTTTTCAGGCTGGCATGGGTTGGACGGTTTGACAGGAGCTGGTAAATCAGAGAGCTGCTGCACCAGACACCGTTGTCTGCTTTGACATAGTTTCCAAGGCTGCTGGATGCCCTTCCTGACGCCAACCACTTTACAGAGTGTGCTGGGTGCTTTTTTTACGTGGCACCAACACCAGCGGGGTTAGCTTCGTCATCATCATCATCATAATTATCATCATCATCATCATCATCATCATCATCATCATCATCATCATTTAACATCCGTTTTCCATGCTGGCATGGGTTGGACGGTTTGACAGGAGCTGATCATTTTAAAGTATAACTTTTGTCTTTTATCTTTTACTTGTTTCAGTTCCTGGGCTGCGGTCATGCTGGAGCAACGCCTCGAAGGGTTTTAATCGAACAAATAAACCTCAGTACTTATGATTTTCTAAAAGTTTGGCACTTATTCTGTTGGTCCCTTATGCTGGACCGCTAAACTACGGCGACATAAACAAGCCAACACCGGTTATCAAGCGGTACGGGGAGTGGCAAGCTCAAAGTCACGCAAGCTCAAAGTCGCGAAAGCTCAAAGTCACGCAAGCTCAAAGTCACGCAAGCTCAAAGTCACGCAAGTTCAAAGTCACGCAAGCTCAAAGTCGCGCAAGTTCAAAGTCACGCAAGCTCAAAGTCGCGAAAGCTCAAAGTCACGCAAGCTCAAAGTCACGCAAGCTCAAAGTCGCGCAAGTTCAAAGTCACGCAAGCTCAAAGTCGCGAAAGCTCAAAGTCACGCAAGCTCAAAGTCACGCAAGCTCAAAGTCGCGCAAGTTCAAAGTCACGCAAGCTCAAAGTCGCGCAAGTTCAAAGTCACGCAAGCTCAAAGTCGCGAAAGCTCAAAGTCACGCAAGCTCAAAGTCACGCAAGCTCAAAGTCGCGCAAGTTCAAAGTCACGCAAACTCAAAGTCGCGAAAGCTCAAAGTCACGCAAGCTCAAAGTCACGCAAGCTCAAAGTCGCGCAAGTTCAAAGTCACGCAAGCTCAAAGTCACGCAAGCTCAAAGTCGCGCAAGTTCAAAGTCACGCAAGCTCAAAGTCGCGAAAGCTCAGTCGTGTGCACACGTACACAAGTGTGTGTATATAATGGACTCACCCACGAAAGACGACACATCAGCGTTCAGCTTTGGCCGAACGACCGGCACAAAAGAATTGTTTCTAGTGATCAAATGATCGTACCACGCATTAGCGCACTTCTCTCCACCGAGTCCGACACGTTGTCTGAACAGGTGCACTGTGTATCACACGTCAGGTATCGAAGTGATCGCAGAGTAACATGAGGTGAAGTGTCTTGCTCAAGAAGACAATGTTTTTCCCTAACCACTAAACCTTGCGCCCTCATATATATATATATATGTATGTTTGTATGTAAATATAAATATATGTGTGTGTGCGTGTGTGTAGGCACAATGGGCCATGGTTAGGGCAGCGGACTCGCGGTTTCGATTCCCAGACCGGGCATTGTGAGCGTTTATTGAGCAAAAACACTTAAAAGCTCCACGAGGCTCCAGCAGGGGCTGGCGGCGAACCCTGTTGTACTTTTTCACCACAACTTTCTCTCACTCTTCCCGTTTCTGTTCTACCTGTATTTCGAAGGGCCAGCTTTGCCACACTCTGTGTCACGCTGAATCTCCCCGAGAACTACGTTAAGGGTTCACGTGTCTGTGGAGTGCTCAGCCACTTGCACGTTAATTTCACAAGCAAGCTGTTCCGTTGATCGGATCAACTGGAACCCTCGTCGTCGTAACCGACGGACTTCTTTCGATTTTTGTCTATAACTCCACTCACACGGCTTTGGTCGACCCGAGGCTAAAGTAGAAGACACTTGCCCAAGGTGCCGTGGGACTGAACCCAGAACTATGTGGTTGGGAAGCAAGCTTCTTCCTACACAGCCACTCCAGCTGTATATATAACTGGATACATAGGATACATAATATTTGGAAGATTTTACTCCAAAGAGACGTTGTTCTGTTCACAAATCTCTCAAGAGAATTACAGTAAAACATTTTCTCTGAATGACACATTTCTATACTTTACCATGTGGGAAACTGGAAGATCATTTTCTATTTTAATTCATTTGAGGCTGCACAGCACTTTTCAACGTCTTCGTGTACTTTTTGAGATCACATTTGATGAAAATATAGCAGAATAAGTATTTATACAACGGGCTTCCACACGGTTTCCGTCACCCAACTAAATTCACTCACATAGGCAGTGATCGACCCGGGATTATAGTAGTAGACACTTGCTCAAGGTGTCGCGCAGTGGGGCTGAACGCGAAACCGTATCATTACAAAGCGATCTTCTTAACCCTTGAGCCACGGCTGCGCCTATACAATGCACAGACACAGGGAAAACCGCAACCGCTTAACCTGCAGCTTCCGTTAACTCGGTTACTGGAAGAGAGAACGTGAGTTTATGCTAAACCATTTTATTAGCTCAGTTTCTTAAACATTTCACATTTGACAAATACGTCTCGATCCCATGTCATAACAAAGCTCCATTAGCAATGGTTTTGGCATAATTATTTTATCTACAATGCATTCCACCAAATCTTTTGCAGATAGCGTTATCAGAAGTCCCTAACCAACAGGCTGCGAATCATTTCGTTCCGGCAGCACAGAAAGAATAAACTTTTAAGTTTTATTTCTGTTTTTTTTTTCTTCTTTTTTTTTTTAACTATTGCAGTCTTTATGGTAGTTTTGCATTATATATGTCTTATAAGGCGGCGAGCTGGCAGAAACGTTAGCACGTCGGGCGAAATGTGTAGCCGTATTTCGTCTGCCGTTATGTTGTGAATTCAAATTCCGCCGAGGTCGACTTTGCCTTTCATCCTTTCGGGATCGATAAACTAAGTACCAGTTACGCACTGGGGTCGATGTAATCGACTTAATCCGTTTGTTTGTCCTTGTTGCCTACTTACATACATACACTAAGAAGTAGCGTACAAGCGAGAATGTGCAACTTGATTCTCAGCGCCATATGAAAACGATCTATGCATAGTTCCATTATGACTTTTGGACACTCAGAAACGATGGTGTTTAGATCTGTCTGATAGCTTCAGTTTTTTGGGGGGTTTTTTAGGTTAAGTCAACAACTCACCATTTTATCCACAGGATATTCCAAAATTTCAACGTAAGTTTAACTATTTATATGCAGAGAAAAAAAAAATCAACAGGCAAAGAACGCACACATGTAGGTCGTTGTGTTTGTACTTATATAATCAGGGACAAATGCTGTTACCGGATAAGAAGGAAGAAGAAAGAAAAGAGAGGAAGGGGAAAAGAGAGGAAGAGGAACAGAGAGGAACGGAACAAGAAGTGACATCTTTTATTTAAATTGAATGACACAACAAACACTAAAACAGAGGAATAGTCATTTTTTCACGTTAAGCATCATCTTCCTTAGTTACAGTCAAATAAATTTAAATATAACCAGGTGGAATGAAAGAGAGAGAGAGAGAGAGAGAGAGAGAGAGAGAGAGAGAGAGAGAGGGAAATGAGGTACTATAAACACAAACTTGCTTTTAGCCATTTGTCACTTATAGATCAGATGTGCGACATTGTCTTCGAAATGACTTCACTGAATTGTTTCGAGAAAGGGACAAAATGGAGACAGCGTACTTTACCACCAATCTCGTCTGTTTTTCTCCAGTTGTTCGGTAGCTGACGCACAATGGTGCAAGTGACTTTCACACTTGCTGGATGCCAACGTGACCAGTATCATTGCTAGGGAAATGGGGTGGTCCCCTTCGGCTAATGCTTTTATAGGCAACACT
Source organism: Octopus sinensis (assembly GCF_006345805.1). NCBI lineage: Eukaryota > Metazoa > Mollusca > Cephalopoda > Octopoda > Octopodidae > Octopus > Octopus sinensis. The sequence continues at coordinate 2,003,831 of NC_043013.1, read as the reverse complement.
TTTGAATCTGCAGTGTAAACCAAGGCTTATACGACAGATCCAAAAGTGCCGCTAAGTGGGGCCCGGTGGGTGAGAGCAAATGTAAGCAGATTACAGAAGACAAGATAACGAAATGATATTAGTGACCCTACATCTGGAAAACGGCAGAAGCTCGTTCATGTTAACGGACATTGGAAGCTGTGACCGATGGTTGTATAAATTATTTGTGGTTTGATTGGGTTTGGTTTGGCCCAAACTTTCACGTAACCAAGAACCGGTAGAGATAACTATCAGAGGGACGGATCTTCCTAAAAGTAAACCGAAAGGGAAGCTACTTCTGAAATTCTGAGTAGAGATGGCTCGCGAGTGCATCGCTTCGTTGTCGTATTCCATTTTAACGGCTGTAAATTATCAAAGAGAAACATCTGATTAAATTGGAGCATCTGCTTTTCTGTTATATTGTAGTAAGGTCAAGTACCATCATCATCATCATCATCGTTTAACGTCCGGGTTGGACGGTTCGACCGGGGATCTGGGAAGCCAGAAGGCTGCACCAGGCTCCAGTCTTATCTGGCAGTGTTTCTACAGCAAGATGCCCTTCCTAACGCCAACCACTCCGTGAGTGTAGTGGGTGCTTTTTACGTACCAACGGCATAGGTGCCAGGCAAGGCTGGCAACGGCCACGGTCGGATTGGTGCATTTTACGTGCCACCGGCACGGAAGCCAGTCGAGGCGGCACTGGCATCGGCCACGATTCGGATAGTGCTTTTTACGTACCACCAGTCCAGGGGTCCTAGCATCTGCCGGGTGCCAGTCATAGGATTGGTTCAATTTCGATTCCGATTTCGATTTCACTTTCCCCAACATGTCTTCGCAAGCAAAGGGGGGTTGGCATGGGTGCCTGTCGTCGGATGAGGTTCGATATCGACTTCGCTTGCCTCAACAGGTCTTTGTGTGTCCAAGGGAGGAAAGGCATGCATAAGTGGGCTGGGCTCACTTGTCCTGCCTGGTCTTCTCACGCACAGCATATTTCCAAAGGTCTCGGTCGCTGGTCATTTTCTCAGTGAGGTTGATCAGAAACCCATCTGCCGTTAGAAGTCATAAAACGTGGTTGTCGACATACTCTTTTTGCTGAGACAAAGAAATACATTGAAGTTCAGCATAGGCTGGAAAACTGTTCGTTGGTAAAGGTGTTTTTCCCAGCCCGTTTCTTTTACAGAGCTACCGTTCTGCTTAAAATGGAGATTGATGATAGGTGTATATTATCTCTTGTGAAAGGTAGGAGAGTCCAGTTTGCTGGACATTGTTGTAGAGCTGAAAAAGAAGTAATTTCTACTCTTCTCCTCTGGAAGCCATCTACTCGCAATACCAGAGGGCGCACACTCTCCTACCCTGATGTAATCTCCAGGGATACAGGCATCCAACAACAGGACCTCCGTAATGCTATGATGGACCGTGAAGTCTGGCGTAGTATGGTAAATTCCATTGTCTCGACCACGGTCGAACAATGATGATGATGATGATAGGTGTATATTATCTGCATATCGTTGGGCACTCACTGAGCTTCCTTGAATGGGTTGTGTGTTCGGTGATACAACAACATTTACAGATAGTTATTGGAAGGCTTGCACGACAGAAGCATGGGCGAAACAGAATGCTCTTCATATGTGAAAAAAAGGATAAATAGGATGTGGTAAGAATTAAGTAAAGTTTAAATAAAATGAATTATTTTCAACACTGGAATCGAAACTTTACTGGTTCGATTCCGTGTTGATCCTTTTTTGTTTAACTCTACTCATACTCATTTACTTGTTTCAGTCATTTGACTGTGGCCATGCTGGAGCACCGCCTTTAGTCGAGGAAATCGACTCCAGGACTTATTCTTTGTAAACCTAGTACTTATTCTATCGGTCTCTTTGGCCGAACCGCTAAGTTACGGGGACGTAAACACACCAGCATTGGTTGTCAAGCGATGTTGGGGTGGGGGAAAAACATAGACACACACAAACATACACACATATATATATATATAAACATATATACGACGAGCTTCTTTCAGTTTCCGTCTACCAAATCCACTAACAAGGCTTAGGTCGGCCCGAGGCTATAGTAGAAGACACTTACCCAAGGTGCCACGGAGTGGGACTGAACCCGGAACCATGTGGTTCGTTTGTAAGCTACTTACCACACAGCCACTCCTACGCCTTTTGTTTTTTTTATATATATGAAGAGCATTCTGTTTACTCGTCTCGTCAGCCACTTGTGATTTTTCGTTTTTTTTTGCTTTTGTCTACAAATACATTACAAATACATTTGATGCCTACCATTAATATACGCAGCCAATTGGTAGAGTCATTTGAGCGTCGATTAGAATTGCCTTACAGTAATTGGCCCAGCTTTTTGCTCCCCGAGTTCAAATCGTGTTTCTTTCGGGGCCAAGGAATTAAATAAAGTACCAGTCCTGTATGGGGGGGGGAGCGATTATTCACTTTCTACTCAGTCCCCAAAATACCCATGATGCAACGGTGTCCATTTCTACACCATCAAGAAGCTCAGTGGGCGGCAATGTATTATTACAATAATGTGACAAATTTTAACGATGTATACAGGATGGTTATTTCGTCCATCCCAGAAAGGATGAAGGGCGAAGTCACTTCGATGGAATGCGAACAAAGAACCGAAATAAACTCTTAATCCGCTTAACCGTTTCTTCTGTGAAAGACTGAGTCGAGAAAGCGTTGAAAACAAAAAGAAGCACATTCATAGTTCAATAGATCGGTTGTGAATTTGGAAATACACAATATTCTAATAAGGAAATCTGGTGTTGTTGGTACCATAGAGGTCACAGTGGGGAGTGGTGGTTGAGAGACTGGCTTAAGATTTATATTATTACATAGCTGTAAGTTAATGGTTTTGTAGTAGCGTGACTTTTGAGTAGAGGACAAGAAGCGGTTCGCCCCGAGCGACACTTTTATGGGGTAGCACTTTTGGGACTGTTGTGTAAGCCTGTACAGGACTTGGGCATAGGAGATGGGGCGGCAAACCCAAGGGATGGACCCGGGCGACACACACTCTAGCTACGTCATTGAGTATTTGCTTACATCCCTTTACGTTCTGAGTTCAAACCTCGACCAGGTTTTCATTGCTTTTCATTATTCCGTGGCCGATAAAAATAAACACTCGGCTCGATCTAATTTACCATAGAACGACTGAAACCAGTAAAAGAATAAAAACAAAAAAGAATATGACAGAAAACAGACGACACGAATGTGTACGATAAACAACGAACTAAGACCGACGGACATAATTCTAACATAATAAATAAAAGTTGTATGAAAGTATTTTATGTGTGAGAATAAGTTCAAAAATAACAATTTGCTCGTTTGGTAATAAGTTGGTAATTGACTGGCGGCCGTAGGAAATGATTAGACGAGCAACTTTATATATCAGCAGCGCTCTACTTTTATATATTTGTCTTTTACAAAAGCTGAATTTCTGTGTCAAAGCTCCAGTTTCAGCCGTCATTTCCTCTCCCGCTAACTTTCTCTCTCTCTCTTGTATTCTTTTTATTTCATTCATTCATTCATTTTTCTCTCTCACTAACTCGTTCTATCTTAGTTTTGTCTTTTTCATCCATTTTGTTTCTTTTTTATTTCTTAGGCGTGTGTGTATATATATATATATATATATATATATATATATATATATACACTCACGCCCAAGAAATAAAAAAGAAACAAAATGGATGAAAAAGACAAAACTATATATATATATATACATACACACGCACACACACATACGCACTCATACACACACATATACGTAAATCTAAATTACACACACACACATTCACCCTCACTCAGAGGCTGTTTTTGTTTGTGCTGTTTTGCTATTTAGTTCTCTGTCGTCTTGCTCCGGATTACTCAAAGAATGTGTTCTCAGAAACAGAAAGTGGACAGACAAGAAAAGAGAGAGAATAATACTTTTCTGACTTGTCTACTCTCCGCCTCTCTCTCTCTCTCTCTCTCTCTCTCTCTCTCTCTCTCTCTCAATACGCCTGTTTTCAGTAAGCCTCTCGTTGTTTTCATTTCTTCCCCTGTCGGCTGCTAATAATAATGCTCATGAATACTTTCTCAAAAACATGACTCAACTAGAAAATTGTCCAGGAAATATCTTTCAACCATTTACTAAACTTGTTTCAATGCTTCGTACCTTCTTCACTCAAACATATTCTACTTTAAATGAGTAAAGAGAGAGAAAAAAGAAAAGAAAAAGATAAGTTGTTATCTAAAGGCGCAGCCGTGGCTGTGTGGTAAGACGCTTGCTTTCCAAGTGCATGGTTCTGGGTTCAGTCCCACTGCATGGCACTTTGGGCAAGTGTCTTCTACTATAGCTTCGGGCCGACCAAAGCCTTGTGAGTGAATGTGGTAGACGGAAACTGAAAGAAGCCCGCCCTATATATATATATATATATAAAGCTGAAGTTGTCTGTGTGTATGGCAGGTTTGGTAGCCTTCAACAAACACTATTTCCTCCGAGACCCTGCGGCGCAAGTTGACTAAAATTGATATTATGACAGAAGAAGGCTTGCTCTTCATCCCATAGAAGATAAAATTCAAATCGGGCCATGTTAAGACTAAAAATTATTTACATCAAAAAGGTGCTTTTTTTTCCTATGAAAATCCCTATTTTTTACGAATTTTTGACTGCTGTTTCGCCATTTTTCGGTGTATTTCAACCAGAAAATGTTCATTTAAAGAGAATAACAAGCTACATAATGCAAAACTTTTACTTTTCAAAAATTCCAATTCTAAAGGGTCGAAACAAACCCGAGCAACGCCGGGTGATACTGCTAGTATATATATATATGTGTGTGTGTGTGTGTGTGTGTGTGTGTGTGTGTGTGTGTGTGTGTGTGTGTGTGTGTGTGTGTGTGTGTGTGTGTGTATGTATGTATAAAGTGTTAGGTGTGATGTACAGAAATGAATATTGAGAAAAGAATGTCGTAAGAATTTTGGAAAAAATCCTCTTATTTCTTCATTCGAGTCACACGATCTTTGTATGCTTTCAAGCCAGAGGCTTTTGCTTCTTCTTTAAACAGGAAAGTTTGCGACGGCATTCTTTTCCAAAACAAGCCCGCCGCGTCCATATCAAAAACTTTTTCGAGCTTGTATCCACCTTCGGAGATAATCTTGAAAGTTTCATTCGCGTATGTTTCAGCAGCGCTTGTGTCCGCAGAAGCAGCCTCACCATGCAGGGAAACGCCTTTCAGGCCGAAACCTTTCTGAAACTTAACAAACCAACCTTTGCTAGGAGAAAAAGGACGTTTTTTAGGTCGTGAATCACCGGACGTCCCTGGTTGAAAATCCGCGAAGTCGTGAATCCGCAATAGTTGAACCGCGAAGTAGCGAGGGATCACTGTAATCTAGATTTCAAAATTTTGTAGTCGTTTTGAGTAGCTTTGAATATTTTTTTGTGTGCCGGTACATTTGTGGTTGGTGGAAGGCGGCGAGCTGGCAGAGTGGTTAGCACGCCGGGCGAAATGCGTAGCCGTATTTCGTCTGCCGTTACGTTCTGAGTTCAAATTCCGCCGAGGTCGACTTTGCCTTTCATCCTTTCGGGGTCGATTAAATAAGTACCAGTTACGCACTGGGGTCGATATAATCGACTTAATCCGTTTGTCTGTCCTTGTTTGTCCTCTCTGGGTTTAGCCCCTTGTGGGTAGTAAAGAAATAAGAAACATTTGTGGTTGGTGGAAGGCGGCGAGCTGGCAGAGTGGTTAGCACGCCGGGCGAAATGCGTAGCCGTATTTCGTCTGCCGTTACGTTCTGAGTTCAAATTCCGCCGAGGTCGACTTTGCCTTTCATCCTTTCGGGGTCGATTAAATAAGTACCAGTTACGCACTGGGGTCGATATAATCGACTTAATCCGTTTGTCTGTCCTTGTTTGTCCTCTCTGGGTTTAGCCCCTTGTGGGTAGTAAAGAAATAAGAAACATTTGTGGTTGGTGTGACGTCATTGGCTTCATTAATATCCATGTGTTTGTGGATGTGTTCTGTTAATTCGTTATGTTTTGTGCTTACAACCGTGAGATTTATAATGTCGTGTTGATGATCATTTAGTGGAACGCAGTCCATCTGTTGTGTATGTAGGTTATGTTAGGTTTGTGATGGTTGTGGTGGTAGTGGCGGGTATGATGTTATTAGTAGCTGTGTGTGTGTGTGTAGGTGAGTTTATGCATGGTGTGTTGTTGTTCGTTCCCTCCTCCATTTCCTCGTACCTGCCTGTTTCTTTCTGTCTTTTCCTTTTCTTTTTTTTTTCGTGTGGCTGTTTGTATGCATCTCCCTCCTTATTTCCATCGTTGTCCGAATAGGGGAGGAGTATTTCTTCGGCAGGTATTTGTTTTACTGTTGGCGTTGTTAATGGTACATTATTCACATTATTTATTTCACGGATATTTGCCTTCATTTTGTTTGTTGTAAACACAACGTTTCGGCTGATATACCCTCCAGCCTTCCTCAGGTATCTTGGTAAAATTTCGAACCTGGGTTCTCATTCCTAAGGTATTTTTCGATGTGATCATTATTATTATTATTATTATTATTATTATTATTATTATTATTATTATTATTATTATTGAGTTAGAGTGCAGCAGAGCATGCCATCAAAGTGACACTGGGGTAAAATATACGAAGCCCAGTATACCCATCATGACTACCCGCTTGATAAGGGTACACCAGGCACATGCATCACAACCATATGTGCGTGACATGGTGATCTCATATCAAGATAAACAGCACATGACCTTGCTGGTGGGGCCCAGTTAGAATTTTCTGGTCGAGTAGCCCATCCCGCCCAAAAGGTCGCTGCATAAGGATTGTTTAAGGATGTTGAACGAAATACCCATATTTCCAAAGGTGAATTATCCAAACCCCAAAGAATCCCTCTCAACACATGGCTATGATGCTCCCCCACTACTTCTGCTCGTGATCAGAGATGCACATATCGTCAGCCACTAAGGGACATGCTCAACTGGTTAAGGTCAAACAACTGACAAGCAAATCTGTGGTATTGAGCAGAATATTTGCTGTAGTCCATCTTTTATACCAAGACAAAACAATGTACATGATAACACTTCCAATCAGTTAAGATCAGAAGCCATGAGAGCCACTGCCTGGTACTGCATGAGGACACTTATTATTATTATTATTATTATTCAGGTCACTGCCTGGAATCGAACTCGGAATCTTGGGGTTAGTAGCCCGTGCTCTTAACCACTACTCTATATGCCCACGGGCATATGGCGTAGTGGTATTGTCATTATTTTTTTGGAGAGTTCCCTGTTACTGCCGTTGTTGTTGCTGTTTATGTTGTTGCTGCTGCTGCTGCTGCTGCTGCTGCTGTGCATTCTGCTTGACGTTGTTGTTTCCACTGCAGTCGTTCTTGTAGCTGCAGCTGCTGCCGGTGCTGCAGTGGTTTTTGTGGATGCTGTTGTGTCCAGTTTTCTCTGTTGGTGTTGTTGCTGCTGTTCTTATGGTGCCTGTTGTTGTTGTTGTTGTTGTAGTGGTGTTAATGGTTGCTGCGGTTCATTTCCCCCACTAATCCTTCTTTCCTTCAAGCAATTGACTCTGGTGTCACCTGAATCGCCACAGAAGTAACATCGCGGCCTGCTTCTTACCACGATCACATGGTTCCGAGTTCAGTCCCACTGCGTAGCATCTTGGGCAAGCGTCTTCTTCGGGTCGAACAGAACCTTGTTAGTGGATTTGGTAGACGGAAACTGAGAAAAGGCCATCGTATATGTGTGTGTGTGTGGTGTGTGTGTGTGTGTTTATCCCCTCACCGTCGTCTGACAACCGATGCTGGTGTGTTTACGTCACCGTAACTTAGAGATTCAGCAAATGAGATCGATATAATAGCCTAGTGGTTCGCCAAACGAGTTCGATAGAATGACTTAGCGGTTCACCAAATGAATCCGATAAAAAAAAAACTTAGCGGTTCGCCAAATGAAATCCGATAGAATAACTTAGCGGTTCACCAAATAAGATCGATAGAATAATTTAGCGGTTCGCCAAATGAAATCGATATAATAACTTAGCCGTTCACTAAACTTGTTCGATGAAACCGATAGAATAACTTAGCGGTTCGCCAAATAAGATTTATAGAATAACTTAATGGTTCGCCAAATATAATCGATAGAACAACTTAGCGGTTTGCCAAATGAGATCAACAGAATAACTTAGCGATTCGCCAAATGAATTCGATAGAATAACTTATCGGTTCGCCAAATGAGATCGATAGAATAACTTAGCGGTTCGGCAAATGCGACCGATACAATAACTTAGCGATTCGCCAAAACAGATCGACAGAAAAAGCTGTTCGCCAAATGAGGCCGACAGAATAATCTAGCAGTTCGCCAAATAATGTCGATAGAATAACTTAGCGGTTCGCCAAACGAGATCGATATAACTAAACGATTCGCCAAATGAAATTGATATAATAACTTATCGGTTCGCCAAATGGAATCGATAGAATAACTCAATGGTTCACCAAATGAGACCCGATAGAATAACTTTGCGGTTCGCCAAACGAAACCGATATAACTTAGCGTTTCGCCAAATGAAACTCGATATAATTACTTAGCGGTTCGCCAAACGATATCGATAGAGTAACTTAGCGGTTATCCAAATGAAACCTAATAGAATAACTTAGCAGTTCGACAAATAAGAACTATATAACTTACCGGTTCGGCAAATGAGATCGATAGAATAACTTAGCGGATCGCCAAATGAGATCGATAGAATAAATTAGCCGTTCGCCATTTATGAGACCCTATAGAATAAATTAGCCGTTCGCCAAATGAGGCCGATAAAATAACTTAGCGGTTCGCCAATTCAGATTGATATAACATAGCGGTTCGCCAAATAAATCCGATAGAATAACTTAGCGGTTCGCCAAACAAGATCGATAGAATAACTTAGCGGTTCGCTAAGATATTCGCTTGACTACTGATGCTGGTGTGTTTACGTCCCCGTAACTTAGCGGTTCGGCAAAATAGACCGAAAGAACAAGTACTCGGCTTACAAAGAATAAGTCTTAGAGTCGATTCGTTCGACTAAAGGCGGTGCTCCAGCACGGCCGCACTCAACTGCCTCAAACAAACAAACAAAAAACGAGTAATAATTCACAACTTTGAGGGAGAAACTTCCGGCATTTCGTGTCGACGCCAAATCTAAATATAACATCTCCTCCGTTTATAAGAAGCGACCTATTTTCATTTGGTGATGTTGTTAGGCCACGTCACAATCTCCAGATTTTGCTGCATATTTTGGCGAAATACGGAGAAAAATATGGAGATTAGGATTCGAAAAAAATTGTTTGTAAAATTTCAATTTAAAAAAAACAAAAAAAAAACCCTCCCCTCCACCCTATGGCAGAAAGTGAAATCCCCCCACCCCTTTTTTCTTTTGCCAGAGGGACAAAGAATGAAAACGTGTTTGGCGGGGGGTTCTAAATCTTCAAATTTTAAGTACGCCCCAACCAGAAAGCTGACAAGCTAGAAACAACAGCCAAACCGAGAGTCAACTTTTTAAATATGAATTACCAAAAAAAAAAAAAAAATTGTCATTTTGTTGTGTGTGTGTGTGTGTGTGTGTGTGTGTGTGTGTGTGTGTGTGTGTGTGCGTGTGTGTGTGTGTGTGCGTGTGTGTGTGTGTGTAAAAAAAAATCTAATTTTTACATGTAGGTGCATGGCTGTGTGGCAAGTATCTTGCTTACCAACCACATGGTTCCGGGTTCAGTCCTACTACGTGATACCTTGGGCAAGTGTCTTCTACTATAGCCTCAGGCCGACCAAAGCCTTGTGAGTGGATTTGGTAGACGGAAACTGAAAGAAGCCCGTCGTATATATATATGTGTGTGTGTGTTTGTTTGTTCCCCCCTTCCCATCATCGCTTGACAACCGATGTTGGTGTGTTTACGTCCCCGTAACTTAGCTGTTCGGCAAAACAGACCGATAGAATAAGTACTTAGCTTACAAAGAATAAGTCTTAGAGTCGATTTGTTCGACTAAAAGGCTGTGCTCCAGCATGGCCGCACTCAACTGACTGAAATAAAATAATAAAATAGAAAAAAAACCTCTCTTAATTCCAAAAGACCCTCAACCACAACATGGGTTGTGTTCGTCATCAAAACACTTAACACTTAAATTTTGGCGAAATACGTAGAAAAATACACACACACTCAAATATGTGTGGTTGTGTCTTAATGTTTGTGCACGTAGCATTAATTTTGTCAAGTGGAGGCGCAATGGCCCAGTGGTTAGGGCAGCGGACTCGCGGTCATAGGATCGCGGTTTCGATTCCCAGACCGGGCGTTGTGAGTGTTTATTGAGCGAAAACACCTAAAGCTCCACGAGGCTCCGGCAGGGGATGGTGGTGATCCCTGCTGTACTCTTTCACCACAACTTTCTCTCACTCTTACTTCCTGTTTCTGTTGTACCTGTATTTCAAGGGGCCGGCCTTGTCACTCTCTGTGTCACGCTGAATATCCCCGAGAACTACGTTAAGGGTGCACGTGTCTGTGGAGTGCTCAGCCACTTTCACGTTAATTTCACGAGCAGGCTGTTCCGTTGATTCGGATCAACCGGAACCCTCATCGTCGTAACCGACGGAGTGCTTCCAAAAAAAAAAAAAAATTTTGTCAATATGAGAATAAAAGAAAATGTATACTTGTTTGTTCTTTTATTTGTTTCCCTGGACTGTGGTCAGGCTGGAGCGTCACACATGCGACGGGCTTTCGCACAGTTTCCATCAAACAGTTTCACTCACAAAGCTTTGGTCAGTCAGCGTGAAGTTACAATAATAGACGTTTGTCCAAGCTGTCACATTGTAGGATCGAACGCGAAATCGCGTGGTTACAAAGGGAACTTAAACCATACAGCTATGCTTTGTATCTTCGTGTATGTAAAATGTATAAATATAAAAAAGAGTAAAGAATTAAAAAATGGTGCGCGTACACACACACACCTACACAAATGTATGTATGAATGTGTGTGTGTGTGTGTGTGTGTGTGTGTGTGTGTGTGTGTGTTTTATGTATGCACGTACATACGTATGTACATTATTCATGTTTTATTCCAACGCGTTTTTTATGGGTCGAAAGGCGTGCATTACTTATTCCGACCACACACACACCTCATAGTAGAATAACAAACAATGAGAAAGCTTTGATTACAACGTTGACCTGTTAACCTTAAATCAACGGTAAACGCGAGATATTTTCCAGATTCTCTCAACAACGGGTTTAATATTGTACTGGCCTCTCGTCCCTCACAATTCTCATCCGCAGCGCGCTGAGCTGGCCGAGTCATTTGCACGCCGAGAAATATTTCTTCCTTCTCTACGTTCTGAGTTCAAATACCGCCGAGGTTAACTTTCCCTTTCATACTCTGGAGGGCGATAAAATAAAAGTTCCGGTTGAGCATTGGAGTCCATATAATCAATTCCCCCAAGCTCAAAAATTACTGGCCCCGAACCAAAATTTGGAAAGAATATCTCATTCCCTATTCCTCTCTCTTTCTTTCTCTCTCTCTCTCTCTCCATATATATTCTTCTATTTTGTTTCACCCATCTGATTGCGGTCATGCTGGGGCAGTGCTTGCAAAGCTTTAGTCCCAAGGTGTGGCGTTGCAATATTTAGGTAGGGAGTGAATTCTTTCAGAATGGGACGTAAGCGACAAGGGAATAGAAATAATTGCAACAAGTTCTAGATGTAGTTCCCTATAGCTCTTGAATGCATCATCAGTGATGTTTCCAGGATTTTAAGGGGTTTTGGTTCCTTCAACATCAGATCCCCCTTGCCAAGCTGACCCAGCTGGGGTTGATCAAGTACCGGTTCGCATCCCAGTAGCCTCGCTCTCTGCCGTTTACGACGATCAGACTGTTCCAGTTGATCAACGGAACAACCTGATCGTGAAATTAATGTGCAAGTGGCTGAGTACTCCACAGACACGCGTACCCTCAATGTAGTTCTCAGAGGGATTCAGTGGGTCATGTGACAAAGTTGGTCATTTGAATTTGATGTATCTAATTAAAGGTCCACTTTGGGAACACACGAGACACAAAAATCAATTAAAGAAGAGACATGCCGAAGAACAGAGAGAAATTCCTATGGAGGTATATTTTGATGTATTCAATGTCCCAGTAACCGAAAGTAATGGAGTCCCGTAGAACTAGCATGAGAAAACGGAAGCAAACCGAACACCTTGAGATAAGGCCCAAGCGAAAAACATACAAGAAAATAATAATAACTAGAATTTCTTTATTCCTTTGGAACACGAAATTTCAAAATGGCGATGGGTCGCGAAGGTCTTATCTATACAGGATAGTGGTAAGGACTAGAGATAAGTCTAGTTTTAGTTGTCCACAGTTCTTTCTGGTCCCCTAAACGGATCACAAATTAGTGACGTGTAGGGTTATCATAGACAGAGTACATAACTAGGGACCCGGCTATTGGAAGCTGAACAAAGCTATTTTGTCTTGTGAGGCGTACTGTAACCGGATTAAGGAGTTGGTTCAGAGGGCATTAACAGGAATGTTGTGTAGTGGTTAGGGTATTCGGTTTGCGATTGTGAGGACTTAAGTTCGATTGCCAACAGTAATCGAACATTATTTGAGCAAAACACTTTATTTCATTGTGCATCAGTCCACTCGGCTGGCAAAAATTAGTTGTCCCTGTAATTCTGTTATATCCTTACGCCCCCAATATCGTAGTACGGTTGATATTGTCGATGATAGATAAAGAATTCACTGTAGCAGTGTTATAACAATACAAAATACAAACAGTGAAAGTAACAAACATGTAACGAACCAACAATCACAATTTATTTCCTTATTGTCCACATAGAGGGGACAAACAAGGATAGACAAAGGTATTAAGTCGACTACATCGACCCCAGTGCGTAACTGGTACTTACTTAATCGACCCCGAAAGGATGAAAGGCCAAGTCGACCTTGGAGGAATTTGAACTCAGAACGTAACGTCAGACGAAATACCTATTTCTTTACTACCCACAAGGGGCTAAACTCAGAAGGGACAAACAAGGACAGACAAACGGATTAAGTCGATGACATCGACTCCAGTGCGTAACTGGTACTTATTTAATCGACCCCAAACTCCAGCTGCTGGCATTGCCCGCCCGGAAGAGAAGCGTCTGTGCTCGTCGGCACTCTAATTGTCAATCAGCCAGCCTAGGTCTTCGCCTGATCCAAGGACCTAAATCCCGAAGGGAGGTCAAATGTGGAAGGAAGAACTTCAAGAGGGGTGACCACACCTGCTCACCATCCAGGTGACGCCAGAGGTGCCTAAGCCTCAGGGCAAATTTGCGCATCTTCAGCCACGGCATTCCTACTCCATCCTTTAATGGTTTTTGACAATAGATAGAGAGCCTTACAAGTCGTCTCCCTATCCACAAAAAGCGGAAGAGGAGTCTCTCCAACTTGTCTAGCGACGGATCAGGGCAAGGCACGACGGTCAGGCGAAAGGTGATAAGATTGCAATGAACACCCGCGTCACCTCCGTTTTTCCTACCAGCGATAACGCCAGATCTGGATTAGGGCTGTTACCTTGCTTGTTACCTCACCCTAATTCTTCTCCATCTGTATATCTGGACCAAACCAGAGCCCCTAGTATCTTAACGGGACCTTCCGTCCAACGTCCTACGACGTTACTGGGCGGCATCGACTTGCCCCTCCAGATGCCAAGTTGTAAGCCGACCAACTTATCCTGATTAATTCTTGCTCCTGCCACCGCTTCGTAACTTCTGATGGTGTTTTCTACTCAAAGTAGTTGCCCTTCATCAGACATGATGATGGCAATGTCATTTGCTTACGTGGTCGCAGTCCTCCCACCACTGAGATCATGCGGGTTGCCCCCTGCAGCCTCCAACCTCCGCAGCAATGGCTCAAGAGCCAGCACATACAAAAGCGGAGACAAGGGACATCCCTGGCAAACAGAGCGTTTTATGTCGAATGGTTTCGAGAGGAAACCATTCACATGAACGATAGACTCAATGTTGCAGTACATAGCAGCGATCCAGCAGCGGGAAGTCGGGCCCATCCCGGCCACTCCGAGAACCGCCGCCACGTACCGACGTCGACCCAATCGAATGCTTTATATTGGTCTAAATGCACCAGTTCCACACCTTTACCAACCCGCTCTAAGGTGTAGCGTATAAGGTGGAGATTGTCGTGTATCGTCCTGCCGGGAATGGAGCAAGTTTGGGTCTCCCCGACAAGGTCGCCCACGACCCGCGCCAACCTCTTTGCTAACACCTTGGCCAAAATCTGTAACTCTGTATTTAACAGGGTTATGGGCCGAAAGTTGCTCATAATGTCCCTCTTACTCGGGTCCTTTCTGATCAGAGTCACACAGATGTGGAATATTCCCATTCTACTGCTAGTTGGCGTAGACTCCGGCAAGTAGGTGCCCGAACAAGTCTGGCATACTTTTATAAAACTCATAGGGTAGACCATCAAGTCCCTGCGATCTATCTCCGGGGCACCCGGAAAGTACCTCTATGACCTCCTTGGCTGTGATCGGCCCTTCACAGCACTCGACCTCTCGCGCCGAGAGATTCGGACCGCATTCCAAGAAGTCTCGAAGGGACTCACCATGGTCTAGCGTCCTGCTCCTCCCGAACAACTGGGCAAAATGCCCGTAAAATGCCCCACTCATTTTGTCCTGTCCTTCGACCAAACACTCTTGTTCATTGCCACGCTGGGTCTCTATCGTACCGACCCATCCGGCAATGTTAGTTCTTTCACGTCCCAATGCACGTACTTTTGCCTGAGCTCTACATACCTCGTGTTTGGTTTTGAGGTGTCGGCCCAAGGCCGATCTCGCTGCCAAAACTTGGGATGCAGAGCCCAACCTCAACGCCTCTTCTAAGTCTTTAAGTAGATTGCCCCCTATTCTAGCTTTATCTACACTGGATTTTTGACTAAATCTAATTGACTCAAAACGAATGGCTTGTTTGAGGGCCAACCACCTCTTGTTATTCGACAATCATTATGTGCATAACAGAGATGTTAGAAATCAAGGATGCCTATGTCTGAAGCTTCTTAAGTGAGGAAAGGCCTTGCTTAGGGGCCAATCCCACTCCCTGATAAATGTATGCACTTGCTCAAAATGAAGAACAATTCTACGTCATGGAATGCAGACAAAGTCGCATATGTCACACCAGAGTTTTCCTACTCATAGAGAGATAACTTTGATATCTCCCCAGGCTACGTTCCGGATCATTTTCTTTCCCAGTCTTCAAAAAGGGAAACAAATCTCTTGCAGTGAACTACCGTCCGATTTCACTCACTTCTCATATCACTAAAGTATTTGAAAGGGTGGCGAGATCGCGAATAACTCACTTCCTCGAAGACAACAATCTACTGAACCCCAACCAGCATGGTTTCCGCGATGGCAGGGACTGCCTGTCGCAGCTTCTGCACGATTTTGATGACATCTTAAAAGTGTTGGGAGAGGGCTCCAACACTGACGTCATATACCTTGATTTCAGCAAGGCATTTGGCAGAGTGGTCCACAACTGTACCTATTTCTTCACTACCCACAAGGGGCTAAACACAGAGGGGACAAACAAGGACAGACAGAGAGATTAAAGTCGATTACATCGACTCCAGCGCGTAACTGGTACTTAATTTATCGACCCCGAAAGGATGAAAGGCAAAGCCGACCTCGGCTGAATTTGAACTCAGAACGTAACAGCGGACGAAATACTGCAAAGCATTTTGCCCGGCGAGCTAACGTTTCTGCCAACTCGCCGCCTGCTGAAGAAACTGTCCAACATTGGAGTCTGTAGAAAGCTGCTGCAGTGGATAAAGTGTTTCCTGACGAACAGAACCCAACATAGAGAGATGGTTAGACTTTCAGCGCTACTGATAACACGCAACTCAGTACAACCTACCGGATGACTGGGCCGTCGGCGATTAAAACGGCAATCCTATCGAGCAGGCTTAGTAGGATGGAACACAACAAACAAACCCCGTCAAAGGGCGGATGAACTGCCAAGAGCCAACGGTTGCCCAACAGTTGGGAGTGAGAAACCTCAAGTGTTTGTTTCTTTAGGCATGGTTGCGGTAAGAAGTTTGCTTCCAAACCACATGGTTCAGGGTTCATTCCCACAGCGTGGCACCTACTATAGCCTCGGGACGACCAAAACCTTGCGAGTGGATCTGGTAGACGGAAACTGAAAGAAGCCCGTCGTATATATGCATATTTGTGTGTGTCTGTGTTTGTCTCCCCACCATCACTTCACAATCGACGTTGGTGTGTTTACGTCCCCGTAGCTTAGCGGTTCGGCAAAAGATGCCGATAGAATAAGTATCAGGCTTACAAAGAATAAGTCCTAGGGTCGATTTGTTCGTCTTAAAGGCGGTGCTCCAACATGGCCGCAGTCAAATGACTGAAACAAGTAAAAAAAATGAAGAAATAAAAGAACAGATAAATAGATGTGTGTGAATGTATGTTTGTATATGCTTGTGTGCGTGTGTGTGTGTGTGTGTGTGTTTATCTCCCACCACCGCTTGACAACCGGTGTTGGTGTATTTACGTATCTGTAACTTGGCGGTTCAGCAAAAAGACCGACAGAATAAGCCCCATGCTTAAAAAAATAAGTACTGGGGGGGGGGGGTTGATTCATTTGACTAAAAATTCTTCAGGGCGGTGCCCCAGCATGGCCGCAGTCCAAAGACAGAAACAAGTAGAACATAAAAGATATTTCGTCTACGAATCTCACTCACGAGGCATTGGTCGAGTCGGGACTTCAATAGACGACACTTACTCAAGGTGCCGCATAGTAGGTTCGAACCCCGAAACTATTTGCTAGCAAAGCGAGCCCCTTAACCATACGCACTATGCGCGCGCGCTCACAAACGTGCATGTGTACGTGTGTATAATAAAGAGCTAGGTCAGGTGAGGTGGGGGGGTAAGAGAGAATAAAGATAAAGAAGGAAATAGGGGTCAAGTGGGGACAGATACACAAACAAACAAAAAAAGGGTGGAGAGAATCGAAAAGGTAAGGGGAAGGGTAGAAACAGCAGAGAACCGAGATCCTTTAAGGAATGGTGAAAATGTAGTGAAAGAACAGGAATTAGGAGTGGTCAGAATTATGATGCCAAATATGTCGGCAGGTGGTCATGGGCAGGGATAGAAAGCTATGGTCAAAAGGTCAGCAGGGGCGCGAGAAGGACGATAAAGTAAATAAAGGCGTAGGCATAGCTGTGTGGTTAAGAAGAGTGGCTTTGCAACTACGTGGCTTCGGGTTCAGCCCCACAGCGCGGCATCTTGAGCAAAGGGTTTTCTAAAAAAATTAGATCAACAAAAACATACTCCCGTATATTGATTTTCCCTCAAATGTTATTCTTTCAGAATGCTTCAGGTTCACCACATCTGCATAAGTGATTGTTATAGGCGCAGGAGTGGTTGTGTGGTAAGTAGCTTGGTTACCAACCACATGGTTCTGGGTTCAGTCCCACTCCGTGGCACCTTGGGCAAGTGTCTTCTACTATAGCCCCGGGCCGACCAAAG
Source organism: Octopus sinensis (assembly GCF_006345805.1). NCBI lineage: Eukaryota > Metazoa > Mollusca > Cephalopoda > Octopoda > Octopodidae > Octopus > Octopus sinensis. The sequence goes on along the minus strand of NC_043013.1, from coordinate 1,986,255 downwards.
CCTTGTGAGTGGATTTGGTAGACGGAAACTGAAAGAAGCCCGTCGTATATATATATATATATATATATATATATATATATATATATATATATGTGTGTGTGTGTGTGTGTGTTTGTATGTGTGTGTGTTTGTTCCCCCAACGTCGCTTGACAACCGATAGTGGTGTGTTTACGTCCTCGTAACCTAGCGGTTCGGCAAGAGGGACCGATAGAAAGAATAAGTCCTGGGGTCGATTTGCTCGACTAAAGGTGGTGCTCCAGCATGGCCGCAGTCAAATGACTGAAACAAAATAAAAGAAAAACTGTTAACCTTGTAACATAATAATTTCAAATTTTGGCACAAGGCCAGTAATTTTAGAGTTGGATATAATCGATTACATCGACTCAGAAAAGGCGAAAGCCAAAGTTAACCTCGGCAGAATTTGATCTCAGAACATAAAGAGCCAGAAGAAATGTCGCCAAAGCATTTGGTCCGACCTGCTAACGATTCTGCCAACGCGCCGTCTAATAAAGGTTGCAAATTTTGGCACAGGGCTAGCATTTTTAGCAGAAGGAGATTAGCCAATACCATCGGCTCCAGTACTTGACGGGTACTTAATTTTATCGACCCTGAAAGGATGAAAGGCAAAGTCGACCGTGGCGTTATTTGATTGAACTTAGAATGCAAAGAGCAATAAAAAGCAATGTTTGGGGGTTTTGTCAGTTGCGCCAACGACTCTCGTCAACTCGCCGCTTAATCTTGCTAAGATAACACAAATATGTCGTGCTCGATACAATCCTGTTTCCATTTTAATAGGTAATCATCAGCTATTTGAAAGAATGCAGTAAGCATATCTCGATCATTTGTAAAGGCAGCGACACGAGTCGTTTGGGTCCTCATCCAAAGCCATCGAAAAACCTTTATAATATGCAACGAGGGAAGGGGCCTCTGTAAGGAATTTCGTCAGGAGGGAGTCGGGTTGGTTATAAAGTTGACTTCACACCCCATTTCCTTCTGTGAGCCCTCATCTTTAATATAGTCAAACTTTAATTTAATATCCCAGGAAATCTTCGGCGTCGGTATGATTACGATTAACCCCTGGCATCCCTTTTTTTTTATATATATATAACCCTGTTCATCACCTGCCTCGTATAAATATTGATTTAGACACAAGGCCTTAACATTTTAGGGAAAGAGGTTGACTATATTCACTCGAAATGAATAATACTTTATTTGGATCTTTTCGGTTTGACTGGTAGTTTTTTAAAATAATTTCCACGTAACTAAACACTTTTAAATTTCGTATACTGGTAGAATGTGTTTATAAAACATCTTTTTCTCTTGGCCTTATTGAGAAAATTCTATAGTTTGTAAGATATGTTGTTTTTTTTTCTTCAATTTCTACCACTCAATGACGTCTATTGAGGTGAAAACATTCTGTACCGTATGAATATGTCCCTCGTTCAGGAAACAGATTGGGTTTATTTACATTTGTGAAGAAAAAAAAAGATACCCTCCCCCACCCCTAACTCTAACCCTAACCCTAAAATAGATTGAAATGCAATAGATCGATACTAGGGTCATAATTATGGGTGACAATTTTATATGACACCGCTAGAAAAAAACTGCCGTTCAAACTGAAAAGATCCCTTTATATTATACTCCAATGGTACTTTATTTCATCGACCCCGCGGAAGATGCAATTTCAAAGTTTGACCTTGGTGTAATTTGTACAGAGAACATAAACAGTCAGAACAAATGCCGCCACCCGGTTTGTCCGGTCCTCTAACAAAACCGCTACTCCAACGTCCTTCGTAGATAAATAAATATCGAACGACTTGGAGCAAGTATTAATAGTCAATGAGCAAAATATGACTGAAGTTGTAGTATTCAGTTTGTGAAAAGTCAGCTTGTATGGTCGCTCTGGTTTTCGAGCCGTTAACCTAAATAAAAAGAAATAATAACAATAAATGACTGGAAGTAAACAACAGAAAAAAATAAATGGTTGCAGAGGCTTTTGTGTATTTGTCGGAAGTAGTGGAGGTCAGTTCTGTTGAAATATAGTACTCACTAATAGTGGTTAGTTTCTCTCAAGTTGGCAGGTTTTCTGGAAAGCGTAGTGGTTTGGTAGCAAAAGTGGTAAAGGCAGTTTTGTGGAATTAATTTTGCGTAATTGCTAGTAATTACTAGTTTGAATAAGGTAAACATAAAAGCTATGTAAGTATATCTATATAGTCTAAATATACTTAGGCTTGCTCAAAAATAATTTGGGAGCTTGAGCTATAGAAAAATGAAGAGAAAAAATACGCGATTTTGCATAAATTGCTACTCGGTGCATTGTGTAAATATCAGAGACACTCCAAATAAAGCATCGAGTGTGTTAAAAATATTTCTGGATCGATAAAATAGATACCATTAATATAGTGTAAACTTGAGCCAATTGACCAAAACATTTCCCATACAAAAATTTGACAGTCTTCGTGCTCAGTAAGAAAAGATTAAAAAAAAAAAGCACTGGCGTGGCTATGTAGTAAGAAGTATGGCACCCAGCCGCATGGTTCTGGTTTCAGTCCCAATGCGTGGCAGCTTAGGTATCTTCTACTGTAGCCCCCCCCCCGGCCACTCAATGCCTTGTGAAACTGGAAGAAACCGATCGTCTCTCCTCTTTCTCCCTATATATATATGTGTGTGTGTGTGTGTGTGACCACCGCTAGACAACCAGTGTCGGTTTGTTTGAGTCCCCGTAGCCTAATGGTTTGGCAAAGAGACCGACTGCATAAATACGGAGCTTTAAAAAAATATAATGAGGTCGATTCGTTCGAGTAAAACCGTTCAAGGCCGTGCTCTAGCATGGCCGCAATCCAAACAAGTAAAAGATACAACGTTGCTACTGCCATTGAAAAGTTGTAATCATTGTATATGGGAAGCTGTGGCGCTCATCTCTTTTCCAAATGTATTATCAATAATAACTTTACGAAGTCGCTCACAAACGACCTCTGACCCACAGACGTAGTTTCTTCATTCCTTCCTTTTCTAACACAATCAGAGTGGTTCCTGCTCTTCGTATCTGGTTGCTCTCATGTCACATTCACCCAATTCGTCTCTTTTGCTCTTGTTACCCATGTTGTATTCACCCTACATCCAAGTCCCCATTAATCACTTCACGTAACCCTTCCAATCAATGTTCGTCGTTTGAAATACTTCCCCTATATATAATCAACGTTATCCTCAATGTCATTACTAATATTCTTTTTTTTTATTATAGTCACAAGGGCCTAAAATTTTGGACGAGGGGGTCCAGTAGATTACATCAATTTGCAGAGCTCAAATAATACTTATTTTATCGACTTCGCAAAGGTTGAAAGGCAAAGTCGACCTCAGCGGAACGTGCAAACGATTCTGCTAGTTCGTTGCGTTGATGCCATCACTAATATTAATTTCGTTTGAGTTGGCATAGGGGCTAATTCTATTAAGGGAGAAACAATATTGAATTGGTTCTCTCATATTAACAACTGATACAAAAACCCATCTGCAGTTTTAAAATTAGGGTTAAATTGGGTGAAGATCGAACTTAGAACACTGAGACAAAACAAGATAAAATGATGTAAAACAATTGAAACCAACTGATTTTGGTTACTCTGTCTCTCTGCATCATCTTATTTGTTCATTAACATTATACTGTCAATCTTTCCATATCTGTTTTCCCCTCATTAGCAACAACTTTTTTCCAACACATTATTATTACCGTCATCGACATTAAAGAGGTGCCCGGTTTGGATGGGAACGGAAGCGGTCACGTGCAACCACTAAACAGTCGACGACAGAGAAAGAGAAAGAGACAGAGAATTACTATATTAGTGAGCAAACGAGAGAGAGAGAGAGAGAGAGAGGAAATAGTGAGTGAGTGAAAATTAGATGGGGGAAAGAGAGAGAGAGAGAGGATAGTGAGTGAAGAGAGAAAGGGAAGATAATAAGCGAGTGAATGAAAAGGGAGAAAGGAGTTAGTGGATTGGAGAGAGGGAAAGAGAAGGATAAGATAGTAAATGAGTAAAAAAAACGAGACATAGAGAAGAAAGTGAATGAATGAGAGAGAGAGAGAGAGAGACAAGTTAGTATGTGAAAAAAATGAGACAGAGAAAAATGTGAGTGAGTGAAAAAGACAGAAGTTGGTGAATAAATAAGAGAGAAAGAGAGAAGCGAGTGAGTGAGTAGCAGACCAGGACAAGCGGGTCTGTTAATTTCTTCACACGATCAGTGGCGCTTTCTGCTTTTACCAGAACCATTTTTCTCCCCGTTGCTGATAGGTTTCTAACTACAGCATACGTACACACACTCCGGCAAGATGAATTGCCAAAGAAATGTCATTGTGAGTTGATTTCGCTTATATATTATTTCAACAACAGACAGAAACAAGTATTTTCGATTCTCATACATGCATTATTATTTTTTGCTTTCTCAATGCCACTCGAAGAAGAAATCGTCTGCTCTTGCCTGTCCATCTGTTAAAAATAACTTGTACAACCTATTTGCTTATTACATTGCACCCGTGCTCGCTCGAAAAATAGACACAGATAGAGAAACACGCGCATACACACACGCATGCATACACATGCACACACATACATATCTGCACATGCACACACACAACCGCATACACATTGTTGTACACCTGCTTACATGCATAACATACATCTATAATAAATTACATATTATTCTGTTTTCGTCGCATTTTGCGCAGATATTTACTAAATTCATTTATTTTGATGTTTCCCTCGAAAGAAAAAAAAACATTTTCAATATATAAACATAAATATCGAACGAAACAAGTGTCTCTATATTTTGCACCCAGCATCTTCCATTCACTAAATTCTACATTTATTATTATTATTATTATGTAATTATATTCTTATAAACCTAGGAACCTTCTATTCATCACCCTCGACCCGTTGCCGTTCGTTCACCATTTATCAGTTTTAGGGTCTTCATTCAGCTGCAATACTGCGACTACTATCTTAGCCGTCTTCTTTCCCCCTCTATCATCTTTATTTAGATCTCTCTCATTCACATCTCTCTCTCCAAATCCCTTTTTATTTGCCTCTTATTCTCCCCCAAACATTTCTTGCTCTCCCTCTCTCTTTTCCATAATCTTTCTCCTTCACCCTCCGCTTTGTTTATATCTCCTCTTTTCTATTTCCCTCTCTCTATCCATTCTACTCTCTCTCTCTCTGCATTTCCTTCTCATTATTTTTCTGGCTTCTTTAATTCAATTCCCTTCTTTCTCTCTTAATTATCTCATATTATTATTATTTTTATAAATATATATTTTTTCTCTTTCACTTATCGTCTCTCTTTTTGCTCTGCTGCTGTTTATTTTCTTCATTCATCTATCGATCTCTTTCCACGTTGTTCTTATTATTTTTATTTCAGTCTCTCCCCCTCGGTCTCCCTTATTTGTCCCCTCTCTATCACCACATCCTTTCTCTCCTCTATCATCCATCCCCTTATCTGTGTCACCTCTACTAAATTAACCCTTTCTCTTTCACCTTGCTTTACCATTCTCCTCCTTTCTCTCTCACTACTCTTCTACGACCAACTCTAATTAACCCAACTACTTTTCATTCACACTAAATTAATCTATCCACTATATTTCGCTATTACATATTTATTGCCTTTTCGTTTCAAAGGTTGTCGCTACCCTCCAACCTCCTACATACAAGTGTAGCAAAGAACCAGGTTAAATGGATATAGGGGACATTATTGATATGTATATATATTTTGGGAGCAACCCCGATCACTACTTCTTACGATCACCACTTTATTATTATTATTATTATTATTATTATTATAGATCTTGCTGTCTGCCTACGAGTCTGTCTGTTACTTGTCTGACTTTCATTAGTACGAATCTTCTTTTTCTTTCTCTTTCTCTCTCTTTCTATTGTGGCGGCCACCGTCGCCGTCTCTTCTCTCATTGTCTACCGCATTTCCTTATCTTCTCTCTATCCGTCCGTCTGTCCCTCTTCCACTATTTATTTATTTATTGCTTCTCTGTCAGTCTAACTTACTAATTAGCAGCATGTCTGATTCTATCACCCACAACACTGACCGTCTCTTCCTATCCCCGCCCTATATTCTTAAGCCTATATGCACACACACATACACACATATCTGCCTCTGTGTGTGTATCAAAAGTACATATGTTGAGCGCACATACAACCACTTAGATCTAGGAATATGTAATATAAATGACAGCCTATAACATTATTTTTGTTATTCTTCTTAAGTAGTATTTAATGTTCACGAATTAGAACGGTGAAAATGTTAGCTTCTACATCGCTCTGTTTACGTAGACAAAAATGTATTAATTATGACTGTACTGTTAGTGTTTGGTATGTCCTCTCTTTGTATCTATTTATGTCTGTCTGTGTTTACGCTAAAATACTGTGAGCTCAGTACGGAATATTACCCATTTAAATTTCCGGATATTTTGAGATTTGATGGTGAGGTAATAATTAGCTTTACAATCGTGGAATGCATATTAAATATCATAATAAAGAGATGATTGACAGTTAACATATTACTAATAGCACACAGAATGGGATTTTATGCTAATATGTACCTATGAATAAAGTGTACACACACACACACACACACACATCTATCTATCTATCTATTTATATACATAGTGTGTGTGTGTGTGTACATACATTTATATGCATATACAAATAAGCATGTAAGTACATAGGTATTTACAATAAGTATACATGTGTATAAATGTATATGTTTATATACACGTATGTATACATGTATGTGTATATATGTAATATGTTTATTTATATATATATATGGATGAAAACTGTTTCTTAATAAGTAGATTCCCTTCCTTGACAGGATTCCAATTTCTGTAATTAAATACAGGTTAAGTTGTCAATTTTTTCTTTCTTGGTGATTCTAAATTATGGGCTGTAAGGAAAAAAAGAAAAGAAATGAAACTGGTGATTTTTTTTTTCGTTTAATTCAAGTCAACTGGTGCCGTAATCTTGGCAGTCTTCTTATCCGGACAATCTACGGAATCTCTCCAGGTATGACAGAATGACCTGACTAGACGACCCCCCCTCCGCCTCCTCCACCTTTTCCTTTCCATTCTCCTCCCACTCCTCCCACAACTTGGCGTTTTCAGAAATAGACGGAAACCAGACCATTTTTGTTGTTCTTAAACGATTTCATGGAGAAACAACCTCTCTCACTCACACATAAAATGAAAATCGCCCAAAATTTTTGATCATCATTGATTTTCTCATTAAGCTTTTAAATCTCATTCGTATTTTTGTGTGTGTGTGTGTGTGTTCACGTCCTAATTTCTAATTCGTGTGTGTGTATTTGCTATTAAATTTTTCATTCATAATTAAACAGAAGAAGAAGAAAACCTATTTTTAAAATGGCATTATAATAATATCCAAACGCTACTTTATTCTTAAGTGACGTCTCCACTCTTTCTCGCCCCCTCAACTCTCTCTCTCTTTATTGGTGACATAATTTTTGGCGTGGAATTCCCTCTTTGAATTCGTTTGCAGAGATTTCTTTTTTTTATTTTGTGGCAACTGACTCATTATAAAAATACTGTTTTTTTACTGTGAGACTATTTTTACTTTTCCTCTTTGCTACTTAACTTCTCACACAGTCTTCCTAAATGGTAATTTGTCATTTTACTTACAAAAACTCTTTAAAAATCCAACACATAACTTGCATTTCAATTTTTTACCCTTTTCATTTCACATTATTTATTTATATTTGTTTGATGATGTAATTTCACAATGTTGCATTTTTTCTTTAGTCTTAACGAATGTTTTGTTATTAGAATATAAATATTGACTTGTGTCAATAGTAAATAAATCTATTGTCATAAGTATATAACGGTGACTGCTTAGAAATGAAGCGAAACCTCCTTTTGCAAATTAATAGAACAATAACATATTTGTTGTCACATTCCTGATAATAGAAGGCATTTTGTTCACTTTAGGTTAAACTTTAGCTGCAGTTAGAGCAGCTCTTTGGACGATAACAGCTTTAATATTAAGGTCAAAATCCTGCTGGGATCTGCTTTGACTTTCATCCCTCTGGGGTCGACTGAGGTCGTGATATCGACTAACAACCCTTCCCCTCAAATTTGCTGGTCTTGTATCTAATTCTATCACTAAACTATACAATGGATGTCAGTCCCCTCCATGTGTGTGTGTTACCTCTACTTTTCTCTTAATTTCATTTATTTTATTTTCAGCTTGTATAATTTTTCTTATGTAAACATTTCCGTCACAGTTTTGTTTTTGATTCTATCAAGTTACTGTTTAAATTTATTAACATTATTATAATCTTTGGACATTGAAAAAAGTTGCCTTCTTTAAATTCAGTTGATTTGCAAATGGTACAGATATCCTAAACACGAACTTATTCTCCTCAAGGCTTATTGAGAAAACTATGCAAATGTTCATTTGTTTTAATATGATGCGATATTTTGCAGGTTTTATTAATGAAATGATTTTCAGTTATACAGTATTGCTTTGGTTATTTGCATTTTTATTAGTACCTAATTGGCATTGAATTGATTGGATCAGAAAAAGTTATTTAATATCTTGGACGTAGGACAGATAGCACACAGTGCCAAATGAAACAGGAATTCCTTGACTTCACACACACTATAAATTTCCAAAAGTGAAATGGTTTTGTATCTGGTTTTCCTATGTAATTTATTTAGCTAAAATAATCTCATTACTACGACTCCCCCCACCATACATACACACCAAAAAAAAAAAAAAAATAGAAGCATGGAATGGATGCAGTTTTGAATGTATAGGCGCTGGAGTGGCTGTGTGGTAAGTAGCTTGCTTACCAACCACATGGTTCCGGGTTCAGTCCCACTGCGTGGCATCTTGGGCAAGTGTCTTCTGCTATAGCCTTGGGCCGACCAATGCCTTGTGAGTGGATTTGGTAGACGGAAACTGAAAGAAGCCTGTCGTATATATATATGTGTGTGTGTGTCTGTGTTTGTCCCCCTAGCATTGCTTGACAACCGATGCTGGTGTGTTTACGTCCCCGTTACTTAGTGGTTCAGCAAAAGAGACCGATAGATCAAGTACTGGGCTTACAAAGAATAAGTCCTGGGGTCGATTTGCTCGACTAAAAGCAGTGCTCCAGCATGACCGCAGTCAAATGACTGAAACAAGTAAAAGAGTAAAGAGTATATGCTATAAAAAATATAATCGATTTGTGTATGAGAAATGTTGCTTCCAAATTGCCTTTTTGTTAAAATGTAAATGAGTGGATTTGATAAAAGCTTCTAGATGTGTGTATTGCAGAAATTCTATCCCTGGTTTGCATGAAATCAAATAAGGGACTGAAATCATCCCCAAAAGTATGGCCCTTCCTTACCTCTTGGTCAAAAAAGGGCACACAACTCCCAAGTTGCAGTATTGCAGTAGCTTTGCAGATAAAGTTTACTGCTTACAAAATGTACAGGAAATGATCCAATATCACCTGTCAATTGGCATTTGTCCACCTCTGATACACTTGTAAAGCATATATATAAAGAATGTAACAGATGCTTTCATGCATTTTAATGACTGCAAAATCTCTCACCTTCTGAACAACTGGTCTCTCATTAAGAAGGTCCTCTATTTGAAAAACCTTCCTACAATGAAGCTGATCCTGATAAAACCATCATATTTGCTGTTCCTTATATTTCCATCTCCATGAAATCTGGTGCAGCTCCCTAGCTTATCAGTTTTCGGTTAAACCGTCCAACCCATGCCAGCATGGAAAACAGACATTAACTGATGATGATAATGATGGTGATGACACACATAACTGAACTAATCTCAATCTTGTCACTATTTCATCATCATCATTTTTCTATGCTTGCATGAATCACAGGGATTTCGCTGAGGCAAATTTTCTAAAGATGGATGCCCTTCCTGTCACCAACCCTCACTTAATTTCCAGCAAGTGGTTTCCTTAGGACCAAGCATATTTTCATGGAAAATTGAAAATGAATGATACCATGCCAGTGGCACTCACTAACAAACCTCACTTGATGTCAAGGCAAAGGGGCACTAACACACTCACACACAAACAAAGCTTCTTTCAGTTTCTGTCTTCCAGAGGCTTTGGTTTGCCCAGGTTAAAAGTAGACAACACTTGCTCAAAGTGCCATACAGTGAGACTGACCCTGAAACTACATGGTTTGGACCCACAAGTTGAATGAAATGATTCCTTTCTACTATAAGCACAAAGCCTGAAATTTTGGGGGAGGGAACTGGTCAATTACATTGACCCACTCAATGCTTGACTGGTACTTATTTTATTGACCCTGAATGGATGAAAGGCAAAATTGACCTCGGCAGAATTTGAACCTAGAACATAAAGATGGATGAAATGCCACTAAGCATTTTGTCTGATGTGCTCAGGGTTCTGCCAGCTCACGGCCTTAACCCTTTCGTTACTGTATTTCTGTTGAAATGCTCTGGGTTTCTTTCAGTTACTCTAGATATAACAAAGAATTTAGTAAAATAACTTATTTATCATTAATCTAATGTTAAGAACATACATTGTGACTAAGGTTTGGTGGAAGATTTTAATTCAAAACTTAGGAAAACAAAACATTTGTACTCAGAGCCAGAGCTGGTTTCAGCCAAGTTGGTAACGAAAGGATTAAGTGGGTGAATTTGTTATATGATCGATTTTGCTCAATCCATTTGTTGTGGTGTTTGGCTCCTATTTTCCTATTTTACCAAATTCAGTGTCTCATTGCATGGTAGTAAAATAAGAACATTGAATGCAGCAAATGTGCAAAGGCTGGTCAGAAAGGATGACAAGCATGACTTGCTAGAATGTAATGTTAGTGTGTCTGAACAGAGTACATATGATTTGAGAGAAAATTTAAGTTTTACAGTAATTGGCTGTAGCATATACAAGGGAGGATGATTGTGCTGTTCTAGACATTTGTATATAAAGGATAATAAGTAAAGGAGTACCAAGTTGTCAAAATGAAAAGAACTTGTGAGAAAAAGGAAGACTTAGGAAGAAGTAATGAAATCTGATCTCAAGATGTTGAGCCTCACCAAAGTGACAGAAGGATGGCAAGTGGAAAATTGTTGTTGGAGCAAGACCCTTCCAACCCATGCAAGCATGGAAAAACATATGAAATAATGATGGTCAATGTTTCTGTTTCTTTACTGATCTATCCCAGTGCATAGAAATATGCATTGGTGTATCCCATTCCCAGAAGGGCCAATTTTCTCTGATCCAACCAACTACCATTCTTCCACCTAAGCCAGGGGTTCCCAACCAGTGGGTTCCTGACTCTCTGGAAGGTCGCGTAGCCTTGGCAGTGGGGTCTTATAGCCTTGCTAGAAGTGGCTTGGGATAATATTAACTTCAACTCCTCAATTACATTTTTTATGTGCCTCTGATAGTAGAGGGTCGTGTGGGTTTCAAGCTTTTGGGCAAAAATGTTGGGAATCACTGATCTAAGCAGTAACTGCTAATATGATTTCATAAGGCCTTATTTTCCAGAAACTGGCTTTCTGGCTTCTGAATACTTCTTCAAAAGCAAGCTCTTCAAAAGTATCTGGTATTCTTTTCTACTCTAGGCACAAGGGCTGAAATTTTGTGGGAGGGGGCCAGTCAATTAGATCGACCCCAGTACATAACTTAATACTTAATTTATCGACTCCGAAAGGATGAAAGGCAAAATCAACCTTGGAGGAATTTGAACTCAGAACGTAAGGACAGAAGAAATACTGCTTAGCATTTCGCCCAGCTTGCTAACATCTCTGCCAGCTTGCCGCCTTCAAAAGTACCTGATATTGAGAACCATCTTATTAAGCTACCTGCCTATCTGCTCCATTTATCTCCTCACACCTCTGTGTTTAGGTTGACCCATTATAACATGGGCTAACACTGTTTCTCTAACTCACATACTGATTCTGGTATATTATCTTGTGTTTCAAACAGTTCTCACTTTGGAACAAAGATAATTTGCCAACATAACATGGCTGTCCTGACTTAGAATGAATGTTGCTGTAATTTAGCCCCAGGAAACATTGCCTCCAACAGGCTACAACACGATCTGTGTCATATTTTCAAACAAGGGAATCTAGCACCCTGACACTCAGCTCAAAACAATATAGGCCGGCTGGAGACATGTTATGTTGGCAAATAATCTTTACTCCAAAGTACTGTTGCTGAAAATCTCTTGTTGTGAGATTTAACCCTTTAGTGTTTAAACCGGCTGTATCTGGCCCGAATATTCTACACATTTTATGCTCAAACTGGCCAGAACCAGCATCTCACACCTACCCTGCAATGTCATTCTAAAAATAGGCAATTACATCTTTCCTATCTTTAAACTACAAAATAATATCAGATAAATTTTTTTAAATGTGAATAAATAAGGATTATTTTTGCCAAATTAATCTGAACGCTAAAGGGTTAAAAATGGTAATTTTTCTAATTTCTCATTTTGTGCATCCACATACCAGTTGTTATAATTGCATACACACTTCATTGTCATCATTGTCATTATCATATGTATGTTTTCGATGCTGGTATGGGTTGGACGGTTTAACAGGAGCTGGCAAGCCAGAGAACTGCACCATATTCCAATTGTCTATTTTGGTATGGTTTTTCTGGCTGGATGCCCTTTTTAATGCCAACCACTTTACAGAGGGAACTCAATGCTTTCTAAGTGGTACTGGCACTCCCTCATAACTCCCTAATCTCCTGTAAACAGGTGTTGTCCGTTCACAACACCAATCACCACCACCATCACTTGATGTCCCCTTTTCCATGCTTGCATGGCTCAGATGGAATCTGTTGAGGCAGATTTTCTACAGCCAGATGCTCATCTTGTTTCCAACCCTCAATTCCAAGTATTACTCTTTCACTCTTTTACTTGTTTCAGTCATTTGACTGTGGCCACGCTGGAGCACCACCTTTAGTTGAGCAAATCGACCCCAGGACGTATTCTTTCTAAGCCTAGTACTTATTCTATCAGTCTCTTTTGCTGAACTGCTAAGTTACGGGGACGTAAACACACCAGCACCGGTTGTCAAGCGATGTTGGGGGACAAACACAGACACACAAACACACACATACACACACATACACATATATATATATATATATATATATATACCGTGTCGGTGACACGTAAAAAGCACCATCCGAATCGTGGCCGAAGCCAGTGCTGCCTCGACTGGCTTCTGTGCAGGTGGCACGTAAAATGCACCAATCCGACCGTGGCCGATGCCAGCCTCGCCTGGCACCAGTGCAGGTGGCACGTAAAAAGCACCCACTACACTCATGGAGTGGTTGGCGTTAGGAAGGGCATCCAGCTGTAGAAACATTGCCAGATAAGACCGGAGCCTGGTGCAGCCTTCTGGCTTCCCAGATCCCCGGTCGAACCGTCCAACCCATGCTATCATGGAGAACGGACGTTAAACGATGATAATGATGATGATGATGATGTATACGATGGGCTTCTTTCAGTTTTCGTCTACCAAATCCACTCACAAGGCTTTAGTTGGCCTGAGGCTATAGTTGACAACACTTGCCCAAGGTGCCATGCAGTGGGACTGAACCTGGAACCATGTGGTTGGTAAGAAAGCTTCTTACTGCACAGCCACTCCTATGCCTATGGTAATAATCCTCAAAGAATATCACTCTGCTTACATGATTGTGACATTCATTTACAACTATCACCTGGAGTCAAGGCAAGGAGACAGGAACACACACACACACACACACACACACACATATACATGTGTGTGTTTACATATATATTTATGTACATATGTCACGTAACTGGCACCTGTGCCAGTGACATGTAAAGATGTAAAAAGCACCTTTTGAGCATTGGGCCTTGCATCGGCAAAGTGGCCGATGCTGGTGGCACATGAAAACTTCCTTTTGAGTGTTGGGCCCCATGGAGGCAATGACCAAGACCTTTGGCATTGTCCTGCATGAGAAGAAGCCCCGTCAAGCCAAGTGAAATTGTATTCATGGCAGATACTGGTGCCATGCAAATGGCATCCGTGCCAATGGAATCAAGTCTGGTTCAGCCTTCCAGCATGGACAACAGACACTAAATGATGATGATTGTATGTGTGTGTGTGTGTGTCTGTAAGACAGGCTTCTTTCAGTTTCCATCTACCAAATCCACTCCCAATGCTTTGGTGGGCCTGCAGCTACAGTAGAAGACACTTGCTTAAAAGTGCCACACAATGGGACTGAACCCAGAACCATGTGGTTGGGAAGCTAACTTCTTACCCCACAGCCATGCCTGTGCCTATTGCTACTCCAACAGCATCAAAAAAAAAAAAAAGAAAAAAATCCAACACATTAAGGAAATCCTTGTAGCAGACTTGTTCACAAATGTAGCATACATAAAACCATCCCCAGAGTGGCACTGATGCTAGGCTAGCCCCATAATGTCTGAACCAGTGTCACAGACGCTCTATCCTGAAGGCCATTGGCTGATTAGCAAAGACACGTGCACACTGGTTCACAGACCCGTTTCTTCATTCTGTTTCTTCTACATTTACTACCATAGCTTCTAATCTCATAAATTGCCCATCACTTTGCCCAGGTTCACTCAGTTCACCCACTTTTCCCTTTGTTATCCCTTTTGTCTCCCACCTCAGATACTACACTCATGTGAATTACCAAACCAATTATTAAGTCTTGCAACCCTTCTTACTGTTCTCTCCCTGCCCCTATTTTCCCATCTAAACTTGCTTCTTGCTGACCGCAGTTCATTCATGGTTCTTGTTCATCCACCCTTCAACCCTACCCATTTTGGCACTCTCCCTCCCCTTCCTTCATTCTCCTTCCCTTACATTCTTGCAAACCTCCCCACCCATTTCTACTTAGTTTGAGCTTTGTAGGGTCAAATGGGCACCTCACCATCTCACCATTGTTTATCTCTTTCTCCCCCACTTCAGTGACCATGCAGATCCCTGTACAGGAACCTGGTCATTACCTGCCTGATAGTAATCCCCTCATCTCTTTGCATGAAGCTGACCTCCTCCACCTCTCCCAGGGCTCATAGTGCTGCACACTGTACAACCCCAACAGTGCAGATGGCACAAAAAAAAAAGCACCCTGTCCATTCTGTGAAGTTGTTGGTGTTTGGAAGAGCATCCGGCTGTAGAAACGATGCCAAAGCACACATTGGAGCACGATGCAGTCCTTAGGCACATCAGATCCTGTCAGACTGTGCAACACGTGACAGCATGGCACATGAGCTTTTAAATGATGATGACAGAAGTTCAAGCTAACGTTAGCCATAACAATATCACTTGGGTGTTGTTCCTTCTAACTGATTAGGGAATAGAGAAAAAGGCATCATATTTGTCATTTGGAAATCCCTAATGTGGATGTCCTTATAGCTAGTCCTTACCTAGGTTAAACCTGATCCAAATGTCTTATAATAACAAGCATTACAGCTGTCGCTATTTCATCTTCTTTATGTATCTATGTTATCCAATGTGTCATTCATTTTCTAAGAGTATGGTTTGAGGGAGATTTGGCTGCTATTTCTTGAAGACTGTCTGACTACGGCCTCATATTGGCTCATATTGTACTCTCAAAAGGCCTTATTATTTAGAAATGAAAAGCTGTGTTTTCTCTTGTTATACTCTGTTGCTTTTGAAGCATTTGAGATGGTATGTTTAAACAAATAACTTTTGTGTTTTCATGTTATGAAAATCATTATTTAGTAACATTTATATTTGCTTCTGCAGTTTAATTATTTTAAAGCAATGGCCCAGTGGTTAGGGCAGTTCACTCACGGCCATAGGATCACGGTTTCGATTCCCAGACCGAACATTGTGAATGTTTATTGAGTGAAAACACTTAAAGCTCCAAGAGGCTCTGGCAGGGAGTGGTAGCGAACCCTGCTGCACACTTTCACCACAACTTTCTCCCTGTTTCTGTTGTACCTGTATTTCACACTGAATCTCCCCCAGAACTACATTAAGGATACACATGTCTGTGGAGTGCTCAGCCACTTGCACATTAATTTTGCATGCAGTCTGTTCCATTGATCGGATGAACTGGAATCCTTGTCGTAACTGACAGAATGCCATGTAAAAAAAAAAATTATAATTGTAGTCTTTGTTGGTCTGAGACTTTCAAAACCATTATAGTTATTCCAATTTTAAATGACTGAATTTGATGTTTTGCAAAAGTTGGTAATTCTAGATTCTTCATGAAAGTGATTGTATTATCAACTATTTTAATGCTGTCTTATTAGTAGATAATTGTTATCATAAATTAATTCATAGCGCAGGAGTGGATGTGTGGTAAGTAGCTTGTTTACCAGCCACATGGTTCCGGGTTCAGTCCCACTGCGTGGCACCTTGGGCAAGTGTCTTCTACTATAACCTCAGGTCGACCAAAGCATTGTGAGTGGATTTGGTAGACGGAAACTGAAAGAAGCTTGTCGTATATATGTATATATATATATGTGTGTGTGTGTTTGTGTGTCTGTGTTTGTCCCCCTAGCATTGCTTGACAATTGATGCTGGTGTGTTTACGTCCCCGTTACTTAGCGGTTCGGCAAAAGAGACAGATAGAACAAGTACTGGGCTTACAAAAGAATAAGTCCTGGGGTCGAGTTGCTCGATTAAAGGCGGTGCTCCAGTATGGCCGCAGTCAAATGACTGAAACAAGTAAAAGAGTAATTTAAAATATGCAGAATGTTCTAGAGTTATAGCAGAGCAGATTGAGGGACAGAGAATAGTTTTCTAAAGGGTGCACAATTTAGTAATATCATGTTACCCCGTAAGTGTTGGCTTTTTCTAATTGTGTACCTTCAATAAAACTATGTTCATTAAACCGATATTTTAGTAATGCTAGGCTAGCCAAGACTAAAGCACTATGAGATACCAACAGTATCATGTGGCTGGTCTTGTGCCTAGTGTAGGAAAGGAATCGGACAGGAACTTCATAGTGTAATCACAGAGAGCAATAAGTACTCACAATAACAATATTTGTAAATTAATACACAGACAATGAAACAAACTGTAGATGCAATAAATTCCCTGGAGTAAAAGAAGCTGCCAAATGAGTCACAAATGATGACCTTGGATTGCTTGAATAGCTTAAGAGAAGTAAAGTGTTGGTACCTGACTTATATAATTAGAGCTGGAGTTTTATATAACGCTAGTATATTTATTTTGGTACGTAAGGTTATTTTGGTGTAAAACTGTTGAGAACAAAACGTTTCAGTCTCTAAATAAAGAAAAGAAGCGTGCAAAAAGCATTGATGGCTGTGAAATATGTATGGCAAGTATAGAGCATGATGTATACTGTGAAATATGGGCAGATAATTAGGGTGTGTGGATGATGTCTCTAACAAAAAAAGGGATTGGCAATAGAATATGTACAATGGTGTATCGTCATCATCATTATCGTTTTCCATGCTGGCATGGGTTGGATGGTTCAACTGGGGTCTGGGAAGCCAGGAGGCTTCACCAGGCTCCAATCTGATCTGGCAGTGTTTCTACAGCTGGATGCCCTTCCTAATGCCAACCACTCCGAGAGTGTTCTTAGGTGCTTTTTACGTGCCACCGGCATGTATGTAGTGAAGAGTGGCCAGACTGCAGAGAATGAATAATGGCATGCAGTGAGGTTTATGACCAATGTCTGCAGTTCTTCAACATTTAGAAAAGAATGTTTAATGCTGTGGTTCTCAACCATTTCTTTTTCACCTATGGACCCTTTTGTTTCCTATCATGCTGTACTGGATCCCCATTGCCATCCAACAATTAAAAAACTCCTGTGGCATTTTTATAATTAAATATTAGGAAATGTATGGCAAAGTTCATTTTTTTCTTTATTCTTTTATTTGTTTCAGTCATTTGACTGCAGCCATGCTGGAGCACCACCTTTAGTTGAACAAATTGACCCCAGGGCTTATTCTTTGTAAGCCTAGTAATTATTCTATCAGTGTCTT
The DNA here is from genome assembly GCF_006345805.1 of Octopus sinensis. Classification (NCBI taxonomy): domain Eukaryota; kingdom Metazoa; phylum Mollusca; class Cephalopoda; order Octopoda; family Octopodidae; genus Octopus; species Octopus sinensis. Next base: position 1,968,260 of record NC_043013.1, on the reverse strand, counting down.
TTGCTGAACTGCTAAGTTACGGGGATGTAAACACTCCAACATCGGTTGTCAAGTGATTGTGGAAGTGACACACACAAACATATATATATATATATATGGGACGAGGTGGTGAAGTACGACCTTCGAACGTTAGGTCTCACCATGGAAATGACTAGAGACCGAGACCTATGGAAGTATGCTGTGCGTGAGAAGACCCGGCAAGACTAGTGAAGCCATAACCCGTGGCCCATACCTGGGACGTAGTCAGTCCACCTGTGCATACCTTCCTTCTTGTGACACTTGTGAAGACCTGTTGAGCCAATAAAACTCAAATCAAATCAAATAAAAAAATCAAAAAAAAAAAAAAATCAATCAAATCAAACCAAATCAAAATAGATGAACATCAATGGAATTTGTATCCTTGTGGTACCAGTGCCGGTGGCACATAAGAAAACCATCCGAACGTGACCGTAGCCAGTACCGCATCGACTGGCCTCCGTTCTGTGGGCACGTAACAAACACCATCTGATCGTGGCCGTTCGCCAGCCTTGTCTGGCACCTGTGTCGGTGGCACATAAGAAAACACCATCCGACCGTGGCCGTCTGCCAGCCTCATCTGGCACCTGTGTTGGTGGCACATAAAAAACACCATCCGAGCGTGGCCGTCTGCCAGCCTCGTCTGGCACCTGTGTCGGTGGCACATAAAAAACACCATCCGAGCGTGGCCGTCTGCCAGCCTCATCTGGCACCTGTGTCGGTGGCACATAAAATCACCCACTACACTCTCGGAGTGGTTGGTGTTAGGAAGGGCATCCAGCTGTAGAAACACTGCCAGATCTGACTGGCCTGGTGCAGCTTCGGGCTTGCCAGACCCCAGTTGAACCGTTAAACGGACGTTAAACGATGATGATGATGATATATATATATATATATATATACACACATATACAATGGGCTTCTTTCAGTTTCCATCTACTAAATCCACTCACAAGGCTTTGGTCAGCCTGAGGCTATAGTAGACAACACTTGCCCCAGGTGCCACAGAGTGGGACCAAACCCAGGACCATGTGGTTCGTAAGCAAGCTACTTACCACAGCCACTCCTGCGCTTTTAACAAAATCTTATACGGTCCCCTAAAGGTTATATGAACTTCATTTGAGACCCCTTGACTTAGGATTAATTTATAAGGAATGTTAAATGTTAGTTAGTTAGTTAGTTAGTTAATTTGGCTCAAAAGCAAATAGCAAGGCCATGTAGGGGGACATGGAGTTAAGTACAGGGTGGTGTTCATGTAAAGAGTTCAGGCCACTTGAGGTCCAGGGAGGCTTTGAACAAAGCGGTCGTCGGCATCTTCACCATCTCATCTGGCAGCTTGTTCCACGGATCCGCAACCCGGACGGAGAAAGCTCCTCTCCTTCGATTGAGATGAAATCGTCGCAGGTAGAGCTTTTCGGAATGACCCCGCAGCCGACTCCGGAGCAGGAGTGAAGAACAGCTCTTTCGAGAGGTTACACTTCCCGCTTATGATGTTGTGGGCGAGAATGAGATCACCACGGCGGCGGCGTTTTTCAAGAGAATAAAGGTCGAGCGTCCTCAGCCTTTCTTCGTAGGACAAATTTTTGAGACCATAAACCATGCGGGTAGCCAGCCTCTGGACTCTTTCGAGGTGCTGTATGTCTTTGAGGAGATAAGGAGAAGAGGCTTGAATCCCATACTCCAATATGGGTCTCACCAGCGTGACATAGAGTGGCAGGAATATGGCTGCTGTGAGCATTCCGAATGACCGTCGAATCAAAAACAGAATTCCGCGCGCTTTGTTGGCAGCATGGACGCACTGGGCCGAAGGCGAAAAGGAGGAACCCACCAAGATACCCAGGTCCTTTACCTGATCGGTCCTCTCCAGCAGCAGACGACCCGGCTCGAAATCAAGTTGAGTTGCAGGAGTAGAGCCGACAGGCAGATGACAGCACTTTGACACATTCAGACACAGGTCCCAATCGTTAGACCACTTCCAAATTTGGTGGAGGCATCGACGAAGATCCTCTATACTACCGCGAGGAGCGACCAGTTTGATATCGTCGGCAAATAGAAGGGTGTGTTGCGTGAGGTCGTCGGGCAAGTCATTTATGAAGACTAAGAACAACAAGGGCCCAAGCACTGAACCTTGAAGCACGCCACTGCTCGCACTGGAGACGTCGGACCGCGAACCATTAACTTGAACTTGGAAGGAGCGATCTGAGAGGAAGGCACCAACCCATCGTACAATATCCGGATGGAAACTATATGCTTGAAGCTTGACAAGTAGTAGGCGGTGGTTTACCGAGTCAAAAGCTTTGGCAAAGTCCAATAAAACGATGTCAACAGCATCACTATCATCGAGGATGCGCGTCACCAATTCTTCCATTACTAGTAAGTTGGTCAAGCATGATCTCTTCGGCACGAAGCCGTGTTGGGAATCAGTGATCGAGGCTGTGCTTAGGAGGTGGAGCATCATACTTTTCTTAAGGATGGTTTCGAACATCTTGCTGATTATTGATGTAAGGGAAACCGGTCGGTAGTTAAGCGGGTCTTCGCGGCTTCCTTTCTTGAAAATTGGGCAGATTATCGCTGTTCTCCAGTCTGCAGGTATAACACCCGTCGCCAATGACATATTGAATAGTCGTGTTAAGGGCTCGCAGATGACCGGAGCCAACGCTTTGATAACCCGTGGGTGTATGCCGTCAGGGCCGTGACCCTTGTTGACATCGAGGCCTTGAATAACACGTTTGACTTCGTCCCGCGTGATGATCAATCGAAGCATTGGAGGTACCGATCTATCAAATGGAGGGGGTTCACGACCATCATCTTGTTTGAAAATAGTTGAAAAAGCCTCGGCAAATAATTGACTCTGTTGATAAGGGTCCTCAATCGATACGCCTGTTGAGTCTACCAATGTTACAATCTGGTTGTTCAAGCGGGAAAGAAGGTTTTTGGATTGCTACTGGCATTTGCCGCGATTTTGTATTCATAACTGAAGCGTTCTTTCTTTTCAATTTTCACGGCTCGGTCTCGTTGAGTTTTGTACACCTCAAAAGCTGCAGTCGAATCCAGATTTTTGAATTCAGCCCAAGCAATATCTCTGAGTCGACGTTCTCGTTTAACCTTCTTCGTCACCCAGGGCTTGTGTTTCTTCCTCTTGGGAAGTCCAACGGGAACTGCCTGGTCAGTCAAACAGATTACATATGCTTTGAGGGATGACCATAGTTCGTCAACTGAGGACAACATCAGGGAACGCCAGTCCAGAAGCGCGGAAGCCTCGGTTAGAATTTCAAGATTAATTGCAGAGAAGACTCTACGTGGCAGCGAAGTAATCGTGGGCGTGGAAAAAGTTGTGTGCATGACGAACTTCAGGACCGCATGATCACTCTTGGCAAGAGGGGCGCACACAGATACGTCTGACACTGATCTTGGATAGCGGGAGAATACCAGATCTAGCATAGATGGCTGCTGCCCAGACCGATGCCTTGTCGGATATTCAACATGTTGCGATAGAAAACAATCTTCAGCCACGTCAAGAAGGGCCTGGACGAACCGGGAAGATGTTGTACAAATTGATGCGGGCCAATCGATCATGGGAGCGTTGAAGTCGCCTAGTACCAAGCAGTCATGCGAAGCTGAAACGAATCTTATCGCCTCGAGTAGATGAGCATCGTCCTGGGGGTCGGCTAGAGGCGGCCTGTAGACAGCCAACACAGGCAGGCAAAACTCAGATAGGCTCAGCTTGCAATAGACGGCATCGAATTTGGTTGTAGGTTGAGCATTTGTGGGTAGAATACCGGAATGAATTAGAATTGTGGTGAGTGTCAAAGATGTTGATGTGCAAATGAAATGGTATTGATTGAGATGTACATGAAGAGTAAACAAAAACAGGGGAAACTATGCTGTACATCAATGATAAATGCGTTTGATAGATTTAAGAAGGAACAGTTAAAACTTGGATCTCATAAGTGGTGAATAGCAGCAGACATGTCTAAACCATGCTGGGTTTCCAAAGATAATATTATTTATATAACTCTTTATAACTGGCTGCAGCCATTTGACTATAATGACCCACTGCCATCAATATTGTATTTTAAATAAAATATCGAAAAGTGGGCCATTGTTAATATCTTAGGCAAGAAACCCAATGTTTTAAAGTTAGAGTTAATAGATAATTAAATGAACTTTTGAATATCATTTTATTATGCTTGAAGGAAAAGATAGTCTCTCAGTAGGATTTCAACCCGACACTGTTGAAAGATATGGCTAAATTCTAAAGCAATTTTTCATCTGGTATCTCTGGTATTTTGCTGTTTGCAAACATTGTTAGTAACTAGTCTCGACTAGTCTTGTGTTGATCAATCATCATCATCGCTAATGTCCGTTTTTCATGCTGGCATGGATTTGACAGTTTGACCAAGAACTGGCAAGCCAGGCAGCTGCACCCGGTTCGAATCTGATCTGGCAGTGTTTCTACAGCTGGATGCCCTTCCTAACACCAACCACTCCAAGAGTGTAGTGGGTGGTTTTTATGTGCCACTGGCACAGGAGCCAGTCAAGCAGGCCTGGCATCAATCATGTTCAGAGAGTGCTTTTTACATGCCACCGGCATTGGGCCTAGTTAGCGGGTACTGGCATTGGCCACATTTGGATAGTGCTTTTTATGTGCCACTGGCATGGGAACCAGTCAAGGGACACCAGCTACAGCTATGATATTGGTTTCACTTGACTCAACAGGTCTTCTCAAGCATATCATATCACCCCATGCATCAGGGGTACTCTTAACTGGGCCGGACATTCATGGCTGCGATCTCACTTTAGTTGCCAGGTCTTCTCATTCCTAATGCCAACCACTCCAAGAGTTATAGCAAATGACTGTATTAGAGGTTGGCTGCTTAAAGAATGTTATTATCCAGATCAGTTAATCTAAAATAGGTTGTTTTAGATGGTTGATTAAAGTTCATAATTTTTTGAAAACACTTTTGTCTTAAGATGAGAATATTCCTTAACCCTTTCAGCCTGGCTGGTACATATTTGTACCAGTCAAAAATTTTAGAACCCAAATCTTTAAAATTCCCATTCTATGTAATGCAGTATAGTACCGTTCTGATTTTTCAGATATGTTGTGCCAGACGTATGATTGAAGTGTACAACATTATTATGATAGCTCAAAAGGCTTGCATGCATACAACCCCCCCCCCTCTCCCTGTCATTACTGACTTGAGAAAAAATTTCAGGTTGAAAGGGTTAAAAGTACAAAAATAGAAAGACATTTCTAATTTTAGATTTCAAACAAGCATAAATGTATGTAGTTAAGAAGTTTATATCACCACAACATGGTTCTAGGTTCAAGCCCTGTATGTTGTAGTGTATCACAGATTTGAGACAACGAAAACCTTGAGTGAAATAGGGTAGATGAGAACTGAAAAAAACTTGCTTGATTTATTGCATGCATAGGACACAGCTGTGGCTGTGTGATTGAGAAGTCAGTTTCCCAACCACATGGTTCTGAGTTCAGTCCCACTGCATGGCACCATGGGAAAGTGTCTTGTACTATAGTTTTGGCTGACCAAAAGCCTTGTGAATGGATTCGATTGATGGAAGTTGTGTGTGTGAATGTTTTTGTCTGTGTCTCCTTGCCTTGGCATTGCATGACAGATGTAAATGAGTGTCACTGTCATACAAGCAGTGTCGGTTATTTCCAATATTCTCCTGTGAAAACATGTCTGGCCATGAGGCAAATATCACCTTACTTGGAAACAGGCGAGGATTGGCAACAGGGAGAGCATCCGGTTGTAGGAAATCTACCTCAGTAAACACCATCTGACACCTTTCAAGTGTGGAAAAGAAGACATAAAAATGATGATAATGATAATAGCGGATGGGAGTAATTTCAACAGGTTTCCGACTATGTATATAATATACATCATCATCATCATCTTCGTTTAGTGTCCGCTTTCCATGCTGGCATGGGTTGGATGGTACAACTGGGGTCTGGGAAGCCAGAAGGCTGCACAAGACCCAGTCTGATCTGGCAATGTTTCTACGGCTGGATGCCCTTCCTAACGCCAACCACTCCGTGAGTGTAGTGGGTGCTTTTTTGTATATGATATAGTCATGTATATACAGGCACTAATTAGATAGCTATTGATAGGTCCATTTGAAGAGGACATCATCTGTATTGAAATTCTAGATGCATCCATCTTCCTCTTTCTGCATATGTGTGAATGAGGGAGAGAAAGACTGGGCGTATTTAAGTCTGTACATCAGCAAGAGTTAGAAGAATTGGAATGCAAACTGGTATTAGATCTCACCTTGGTTATATTTCTTTACACCAACACTGGTGATGGTGTCACGTAAGAAGCACTGGTTATGGTGCCATGTGGTAAGCACTGGTGCTGGTGCCATGTGGTAAGCACTGGTGATGGTGCCATGTGGTAAGCATTGGTGCTGGTGCCATGTGAAAAGCACTGATGATGGTGCCATGTGGTAAGCACTGGTGATGGTGCCATGTGGTAAGCACTGGTGATGGTGCCATGTGGTAAGCACTGGTGATGGTGCCATGTGGTAAGCACTGGTGATGGTGCCATGTGGTAAGCACTGGTGATGGTGCCATGTAAAAAGCGCTGGTGATGGTGCCATGTGAAAAGCACTGGTGATGGTGCCATGTGGTAAGCATTGGTGCTGGTGCCATGTGAAAAGCACTGATGATGGTGCCATGTGGTAAGCACTGGTGATGGTGCCATGTGGTAAGCACTGGTGATGGTGCCATGTGGTAAGCACTGGTGATGGTGCCATGTGGTAAGCACTGGTGATGGTGCCATGTGGTAAGCACTGGTGATGGTGCCATGTAAAAAGCGCTGGTGATGGTGCCATGTGAAAAGCACTGATGATGGTGCCATGTGGTAAGCATTGGTGCTGGTGCCATGTGAAAAGCACTGGTGATGGTGCCATGTGGTAAGCACTGGTGATGGTGCCATGTGGTAAGCACTGGTGATGGTGCCATGTGGTAAGCACTGGTGATGGTGCCATGTGAAAAGCACTGGTGATGGTGCCATGTGGTAAGCATTGGTGCTGGTGCCATGTGAAAAGCACTGGTGATGGTGCCATGTGGTAAGCACTGGTGATGGTGCCATGTGAAAAGCACTGGTGATGGTGCCATGTGGTAAGCATTGGTGCTGGTGCCATGTGAAAAGCACTGATGATGGTGCCATGTGGTAAGCACTGGTGATGGTGCCATGTGGTAAGCACTGGTGATGGTGCCATGTGGTAAGCACTGGTGATGGTGCCATGTGGTAAGCACTGGTGATGGTGCCATGTGGTAAGCACTGGTGATGGTGCCATGTGGTAAGCACTGGTGATGGTGCCATGTGGTAAGCACTGGTGATGGTGCCATGTGAAAAGCATTGGTGCTGGTGCCATGTAGTAAGCACTGGTGATGGTCCCATGTGGTAAGCACTGGTGATGGTGCCATGTGGTAAGCACTGGTGATGGTGCCATGTGGTAAGCACTGGTGATGGTGCCATGTGGTAAGCACTGGTGATGGTGCCATGTGGTAAGCACTGGTGCTGGTGCCATGTGGTAAGCACTGGTGATGGTGCCATGTGGTAAGCACTGGTGCTGGTGCCATGTGAAAAGCACTGGTGCTGGTGCCATGTAGTAAGCACTGGTGATGGTGCCATGTGGTAAGCACTGGTGATGGTGCCATGTGAAAAGCACTGGTGATGGTGCCATGTAGTAAGCATTGGTGCTGGTGCCATGTGAAAAGCACTGATGATGGTGCCATGTGGTAAGCACTGGTGATGGTGCCATGTGGTAAGCACTGGTGATGGTGCCATGTAGTAAGCATTGGTGCTGGTGCCATGTGAAAAGCACTGATGATGGTGCCATGTGGTAAGCACTGGTGATGGTGCCATGTGGTAAGCACTGGTGATGGTGCCATGTAGTAAGCATTGGTGATGGTGCCATGTGAAAAGCACTGATGATGGTGCCATGTGGTAAGCACTGGTGCTGGTGCCATGTGGTAAGCACTGGTGCTGGTGCCATGTAGTAAGCACTGGTGATGGTGCCATGTGGTAAGCACTGGTGATGGTGCCATGTGGTAAGCACTGGTGATGGTGCCATGTAAAAAGCAGCCAGTAAACTCTGTAAAGTGGTTGGCAATAGGAAGTGCATCCAACTGTAGAAACGATGCCAAAACACAGTGGAACCTGGTGCTGGTCCCAGCCTTGCCAGTTCCTGTCAAACCATCCAACCCATGCCAGCATGGAAAACAGATTATTAAACGATGATGATGATGACTAAAATTGGCTTTTGCTGTTTTAACCACAGGATGTCAATAAAACAAGTACCAGAAAAAATACTGGGGTTGACAATGATTAAAAAAAGACCCCTTGAAGGTGTTGTTCCAGCATGGCCAGAGCCAAATGTCTGAAACCTATAAAATGAGTAAACATAGATCATAAATTATAACTGGAAATCGGCTGCGAGCTGACTGCTGAATGGGATCAGACTCATTTTACATGACGATGGGTGGTAGGCTATAAATTAGTAGAAGGGTTTTGTGAGCTGAGTCCATAAGTTGGTTTTAGTTCCTAATTGAAACCAATTCACTTCGTTTCTAATGTCAATAAATGCCCCCATGAATGTCGTAAATGTTATTCACTCATTCTTCATTCTGCGCAATGAGAAAGAAATCAATATTACGACACAATAGCAGTGAGTTGGATTTCTAAATTGTATAACATAATCTGGTTAAGATTGAGAAGCAGACAACTTATAGGATGTTGTTTTAAAAAAAATTTGCTTCTCCTGAGTGAATGTATAAAGATATCCAACAGTGGATGTCAATATAACCTAAACAACACAACAGAAAAATGTATTTTTTTTTCATTTAAATAAAAACTTCCCTGTCAGAAAAGGTGACACAGCTTGTATAAATGTGTTTAGCTAAAAGCTTAGACATCAAAAAAGCCGAGACACTCTTCCTGAACACGACTTTTTATTGATCTTAACAGAGGTTCCACGTAAAGTGTTACATGGATACTTCACTCTTTAGCATTCAGATTACGCTGTCAGAATGTCTTTTATTTATTTCAGTCATTAGACTGCAGCCATCCTGGAACGCTACCTTGGAGAGATTTTGGTCAAATAAAATCAACACCAGTGCTTATTTTCCAAGCCTGGTATTTATGCTATTGGTCTCTTTTGCCGAACTGCTAAGTTACAAGGACATAAATACACCAACATCAGTTGTCAAGCCGTGGTGGGCAACAAACAGAGATACAAAAACACACACACACACACACCACACACACACACACATAGATATATTTATATACGACTGGCTTCTTTCAGTTTCTGTCTACCAAATCCTCTCACAAGGCTTTGGTTGACCCAAGGCTATAGTAGAAGACACTTGCCCAAGGTGCCATGCAGTGGGACTGAACCCGGAATCATGTGGTTGGTAAACAAGTTACTTACCACACAGCCATGCCTGCACCTATAATATAATCCTTTCTACGGTAGGTCTGAAATTTTGTGGGAGAAGGCTAGTTGATTAAATCAGCCCTCAGTGTTTCACTGGCACTTGATTTATCGACCCCGAAAGAGTGAAAGGCAAAGGTTGACCTTGGCGGAATTTGAACTCGGAATGTAGTGACAGGCAAAATAGCACTGAGCATACCTGCCAGCTTGCTGCCTTTGCACCTATAGTATAAAGGCAACGAGCTGACAGAAACATTAGCATGCCAGGTGAAATGCTTAGCGCTATTTCATGGTTTTATGTTCTGAGTTCAAATTCCACCAAGGTCAACTTTGCCTTTCATCCTTTCGGAGTCAATAATTTAAGTACCAGTTGCGTAGTGGGGTCAATTTAATTGACTGACCCCCTCCCCCAAAATTTTGGGCCTTGTGCCTAGAGGAGATAGGAATATAATGCTTATTTATTCATATTGTTTTGAATTAATGATGGCTTATCTCATAGCTTCAAGATTTTGATGATGTTGTTTATTTTTAGAATGACATTTCAGGGTAGGTTTGAGAGGCCAGACCCGGCCATTTTGAACATAAAACATATAGAACATTTGCACCAGATTATGCTAAAGGGTTAATTCTTAACACTGGCACATAAAAGGTTTTCTTGTTTTGCTGATCTTCTTAAGAAAACAAATCTGTTGAAATTTGTTCTTTTTTTTGAAGTCCTCAGAATTTTATAAACTTTCAACAGATCATGAAATAATTCAGTTTTGGAAGAGTGGTTCTTGAAGCAGGTCACACAGAGCTATAAATAATATAAACACTTTTGGATAGAAAATGTTGAGGGCTCTCTTCATTAGTTTGCTTCCCAATCATACGGTCCTGGGTTCAATTCCTCTGTGTGGCATCTTGGGCAGGAGTCTTGTACTATAGCCTCAGACTAACCAAAGCCTTGTAAGCAGATTTGGTAGACAGAAACTGAAAGAATCCTAGTGTGTGTGTGTGTCCCACCACTGCTTAACAGCTGGTGTTGGTGTGTTTACATCCCTATAACTTAGCCATTTGGCAAAAAAGACTGATAGAATAAGTACCAGGGTTTAACAAAAAAATTGGGATCGATTCCTTTGACTGAAACAAGTAAAAGATAGAAGTATACTGTGGAGGCATATGGCCTAGTGGTTAGAGCACTGGACTCGCTGTTGAGGGATCGCGGGTTCGAATCTCAGACCGGGCAATTTGTGTGTTTATGAGCGAAACACCTAAGCTCCACGTGGCTCCAGCAGAAGGTAATGGTGAACTTCTGCTGATTCTTTCACCACAACTTTCTCTCACCCTTTCCTCCTGCATCTTGCAGCTCACCTGCGATGTACCAGCTTCCTGTCCAAGTGGGGAACCTATACGCCAAGGAAATCGGGAAACCGGCCCTTATGAGCCAGACATGGCTCAAGAAGGAACAAACAAACAAACACCTTTACACTGTTTTATTCCTTAGTCTGTGACAAATTTCAGAAAGTTTGAATGACCAAACATTTTCTCACTGATTTGTTGGTTTACTTAGAATTTAATTCTCCCTCAAAATGGTTTCCTCTGATCTCAGTACACTGCTCCCAACATTCAACCCCAGTTTTTGACGGGTTTCCAGGAGGTAATGCACAGTTCTCATAGGGAATTTTTTCCAATCCCCTTTTTATTGTCTGAAATCATTGACCTTCTGTGAAAACAAGGTGGATTTCAACAACTTAGAAGAGGGAAAGGGAGTGGAGAAGAAAAGATCTGTAGGGGAAAATTTGGAGAATTTGGCATCTTTGGAACAAATCATTTTGTGTCTTTACCAAAACAGGTTGTGGAAAGTGTGTATTGTTGTAGTACATCAAGGTTTATTTTGTCTTTGCCTCAGGCCTTGTCCTTCATATTATCTCTTTCAAGCACCTCAGGACATCAGCAGTGTCCAAGCACATGAAACAAACTTATCTTGAACAATGCCCTTCAAACTCAGAAAGGACATTAACTTCACCTTCATTCACTTTTAAATGACTAAAATTTTTTTTTTTTTTGGTCATGCCAACAATTATTCAACTCCCTGCAAAGATTAACCTTTTCGTTTTCAACACAATAACTTTACATTTATGATTCTGTGACTCTTACAGAAAGATTCCATTATTATTTGAATGACAAAATTGCTTCTGACTGACTGTGATTTGGTTTTCTTTCTGCACATCTGTGCTTGTGCCACATAAAAAGCTCCTGTGATGGTGCCACGTAAAACGCATCCAGTACACATTGTAAGGTGTTAGGAAGGGTATCCAGCCATAGAAACTACATCAAAATGGACAAATGGAGTCTGGTGCTGCTCTAGGTTGACAGCTTCTGTCAAGCCATCCAACCCATGCCAGCATGGAAAACACACTAAATGATAATGCTGTCAGTATTCTGCAGACACACCACATTTTGCACCAGCATGATGTACCTTCAATTCTCATTTTTAAGAACCATAATACAGACTGGCACCCATGCTGGTGGCACGTAATAAGCACCATTCAAGCATGGGTCGATGCCAGTGTCGCCTGACTGGCACTCATGCTAGTGGCACATAAAAAGCACCCATTACACTCTCGGAATGGTTGGCATTAGGAAGGGCATCCAGCTGTAGAAACTTTGCCAGGCCAGATTGGAGCTTGGCACAGCCTACTGGCTGGCCAGTCCCCAATCAAACCGTCCAACCCATGCCAACTAGGAAAACAGACGTTAAATGATGATGATGACACTAACTTCTTCAGATAACCTGTCTGCTATCTGTGTGTTTGTGTAAAGGAGTTTGTGTTCCCCTCGTCCTCCCATTCATTCACTTCTGCTGGTCGTAAACAATTACTTATATTGTCAGTGTTGTTTGTTTGCTGTGCACTGCAAACGCATGTCCAGGTTTCTTGACTTGTCTTGACATGTCTTGCATAATCTTCATAAAAGAAAGGCTCGCTCATGCTGTGTCATTTGTTTCCAGTTCTTTGCGTAAACACATTCAAACCGTTATTTGTTGAACAGACAGAGAGATTATTACATCACCTGGAAGCAGGTGGAGGCCAGCATCATGAAGGCTATCAAACCATAGAAAACTCTGCCATAATGTGTACTCTTGTCTGATCTGTGCAAGCATGGACATGACGATGACGACAATAATGACAACACACACTTTTGCAGTGTAATTATCTGTTGTTGTTGTGGAAAATTGTCGAGATCCTTTTTCAGTGGATGTTCTTCCTTCAAAACGTTGGCGCCACTCAGGACATTGCATACAACCCAGACAATCCTACCTATAGGCTTGTTGCATTATTAGAAAAGGTTTTACAAAAGTTTCTCAAACAGAATTTCATACAAACCTATTCAAATCTTTGTTTCATCTTGCAACAAATTAAGTTCTCTGAATAGGCGCTGGAGTGACTGTGTGGTAAGTAACTTGCTTACCAACCACATGGTTCCAGGTTCAGTCCGACTGCATGGCACCTTGGGTAAGTGTCTTCTTGTGAGTGGATTTGGTTGATGGAAACTGAAAGAAGCCTGTCATATATATATATATATATATATATATGTGTGTGTGTGTGTATGTATGTATGTATATGTGTGTGTGTGTCTGTGTTTGTCCCCACAACATCACTTGACAACCAATGCTGGTGTGTTTACGTCCTCGTCACTTTGCAGTTCAGCAAGAGGGACCAATAGAATAAGTCCTGGAATCGATTTGCTCGACTAAAGGCAGTGCTCCAGCATGGCCTCAGTCAAATGACTGAAATAAATAAAAGAATGCATTCAATCTGGGGTGGCTTTGTATCTCCTCTAGTACAAGACACCTGTTCCTATCCCTCTGTCATACTTGAACCTTTCATCACCTGACATAAAAGCCACCGCCCTCAATACTACAACCCCTTCAGTTGAAGGGATCTTGTCATATGAATCCCTTGGTGTGAAGTGGTTGGTGTCAGAAAGGCCATCCAGCTGTGGAAACCATGCCAGAGTAGATGCTGCAGCTTGATGCAGTTCTCTGGCTCCTTGGCTCTTGTTAAAATCTACAATATATGCCAGATTGGAAAATGGACATTAAATGGTGATGATGACGACGGAACAACTGTGGCTATTTTTCAACTGAAAGTCACAGTCACCCAGATATAGCAGTGCAGTTGTGAGCACAGTGTTGGCTGGTTGGCTTGCTGTTTTTTAAAAGTTGAGCTTCATTTTCAGACAGGCTTTGGTATTACGTATAAAATGTTATTAATTCAAATAACAATATGATTTAAGAACAAAATTTGATAATTGTAATTATTTAAACAATGATTTTTGTTTTTATGGAAACCTTACTGTTGTTTGTTTGTTTGAATTTTCATTCATTTTGTTCCTATTCATCAGACGTGGAAAGCATTTCAACCTACATGTTGTTGTAAGGCAAGATCCCACAGTTGTATCCATGCATAAGCTGTCCCCAACCTGTGACCAGAAGGGACTAACCCTAACCCTATCATCACTCCAAACACATGTCAGTCACTTGCAACACATCCTTAAGAAAGGGGCTATTTACCCTGTCACTTCTTGACATGATGTCATTTCCTCTCCCTTCTAATCCCTTGACTTGACATCACTTCCTTTCTCTTCTTGTCCCTTGATGTGATGTCATTTCCTGTCCTTCCTTCTGGTCCCTTGACATGATGTCACTTTCTCTCTCTTCTGGTCCCTTGACTTCATGTCACTTCCTCTCCTTTCCTGTCCTTTGACGTAATGTCATTTCCTCTCTTCCCTTCTGGTCCCTTGACTTGACGTCACTTCTCCCTTGCGGTTCCTTGACTTGATGTAATTTCTTCTCTCTTCCAGTCTCTTGACATGATGTCATTTCTTCTCCTCCCTTCCTGTTCCTTGACGTCATGTCATTTCCTCCTTTGACATGATGTCATTTTGCCTCCTCCCTTTTGGTCCCTTGACGTAATGTCATTTCCTCTCCTTACTGGTCCCTTGACTTGACACCACCTCTTCTCTCTTCCGGTCCCTTAACATGATGTCATTTCCTTTCCTCCCTTCTTTTTCCTTGATGTGATGTTATTTCCTCTCCCTTCTTTCTTCCAGTCACTCATCCTTCCTCCACACTACATTAATTTACTTTTGAAATAATCATTGATTTAAAAAAAAAAATTACAGCTTACGCAGTTGTTTACTGAATTAGGGAATTATCTAAAAAAAATGTTATAGTTTTGTTTTGCTTTTTAACCAGAATATTCCCAAATGATTGCCTTCTCATTCAAGATTAGACATTGATTTGGTAATTATTGGTTAGTTGCCAATTAGGTAATAATAGAGCCATAACACTAGATATGTAGATTTATTTAACAAAAATGGTATCAAGCGGGTTGTGATAAAACACTACATGTGTAGTAAATGCTTTCATTTAACTGATATCGTTAGCAGGACAGTTGATTGGAAGATGCTCAATTCAATAAAGGGACCAGAAGGGAAGAGAGGAAATGACATCACGTCAAGGGACAAGAAGAGAGGAGAGGAAATAACATCTGATAGATTGATATTGAGATAATGAATTTATTGGCAGCAAAAATGTGTTCACAAAAATTGAATTCTGTCATTTATATAAATTCAGTTTAGCCTAAAATATAGAGTTTGGGAAGCCAAATATGAAGTGGGACTGTGATCAGGTGGATATGCAATGTGCATTTAAAGTACAGGCTATATTAAGAAACTGATTGGGCATTGGGGGCATCATCATTGTTTACCATCCCCTTCCATCCATGCCAGTATGGGTGGACAGCTTGACAAGAGCAGGCCAGCCTGCACCAGACTTATGTGACTGTTTTGGCAGGATTTTTACAGCTGGATGCCCTTCCTAACACCAATCACCCAGCAGAGTGGACTTTGTGCTTTTTACATGGCACAAGCACCAGAGAGGTCAGTTTTGGCAAGGTTTTTACAGCAGGATGCCCTTCCAAATGGCAACCACCTTACAGTGTGTGCAGGACGGTCATTAATATATATATATATATATATAATATATATATATATATATATATGTATACGTATTTAATGTTTTCTCAAATAAACATGCACTTGAGGACACTGTAAGGTGATGCACATGCACTCAGCTCCAAGTGCACCTTATAGCAGAAACAGCTGTAAGCTAATGAAGCACATTGCATAATTCCTGTCCTAAATCCTGCCAAGATTGACTTTGCCTTTCATCTTTTTGGGGTCAATAAAAGAAATACCAGTTGAATACTGAGGCTGATGTCATCAACTTTACACCACCCCTCTATCTTGCTGGCATTGTGCCAAAAATTGAAACCAGTATTATGAACAGGCATAGTTGTGTGGTAAGAAGCTTGCTTCCCAACCACATGGTTCTGGGTTCAGTCCCACTGCGTTGCACCTTGGACAAGTGATTTCAACTATAACCTTGGGCCAACCAAAGCCTTGTGAGTGGATTTGGTAGATGGAAACTGAAAGAAGCTTTCAAAATGTAACCACATGTGAATTGTTGGCAATTTTCTTCCCCCTTCCCTTCTATTGGACTTTCCTCTGTTTCTGAAGAAGAGCACTTGCTCAAAACATTAAAACCCTCTTTCTTTCCCTCTCTGAGCATCTGCTAATGCTTTACATGTACTTCATCCTTGCGTTGTGTTTTTTTTTGTGTTTGTTCTTTTTTTGGATTTACTATGTGTGTGTGTGTGTCTGTGTTTGTCTTCCCCACCATCGCTTGACAACTGATGTTGGTGTGTTTACGTCCCCATAACTTAGCAGTTTGGCAAAAGAGAACGATAGATTAAGTACGAGGCTTACAAAGAATAAGTTCTGAGATTGATTCATTCAACTAGAGGCAGTGCTCCAGCATGGCCACAGCCAAATGACCGAAACCAATGAAGGAATAAATGAAACTGTATCCACTGCTTGATTCAAATCTTTAATACTGCCAAGTTTTATCCGTAACGAAGATTTAATTAGGAATCTGAATTTTAAAATTTTAAAATTAAACTAGTCAAGAGTATTTTGACTTTTTCCGACATCAGTTTACTTTATATTATTTACATTATTTACATTTGATGAATATTTGTCCACATTTTGTTTGTTGTTAACATATGGCATAGTGGCTAAGAGCACGGGCTACTAACCCCCAAGATTCTGAGTTCGATTCCAGGCAGTGACCTGAATAATAATAATAATAATAATAATATCGAAAAATACCTTAGGAATGGGAACCCAGGTTTGAAATTTCCCCAAGACACCTGATGAAGGGTGGAGGGTATATCAGCTGAAACGTTGTGTTAACAACAAACAAGAAGAGGACAAATATCCATCAAATGTAAATAATTCCTCATCTCTCAAATATATTACTTTGTAATCATGGAGGACTAATTTTTCTAATTTTAACTCCAAAAGAACAATCTTCCAGAATTATTATACTTATGTAATTTTTACTCAAAATTGGAAAAAAATGTCCTGGAATTTACTGGAATTTATGGTGTTTGCTTCTACACTGAATTGATTAGTTTTATATTGGAGGCACAGGTGTGGCTGGGTGGTTGAGTGGATCACTTTCCAATTGCATTTTTTCAGGTTCAGTCCCATTGTATGGCACCTTGAGCAAATGTCTTTTACTGTAGCCCTGGGCTGACCAAACCTTTTGAGTGCACTTGGTTGATGGAAACTGAAAGAAACCCATTGTGTGTGTGTTTGTGTCTCCTTGTCTCATGTGAGAGTTGTAAATGAGTTTCACTGTCCTACAAGCAGTGTCATTCATTTCCAAGAGTAGACATTAAAACGCTGATGATGATTTAATTATACGAGGGTGAGTCAAAAAGTAATGGCATTTTGTTTAGGACAGGTATAATTACCGACACAGGAACATGTATTATACATCAAAATGAAGCTGGTCCTCTGTGAATCACATCCTTACTTCTCAACATAGTCACTGTTTCTCTCAATAGCAATGTTTCACCTTCGAATGAGAGCATGTATCCCTGCCCTGTAAAATTCTGTTGACTGTTCTTTGAGCCACTTCTTCACTACAGTTTTCACTCCCTTGTCACTGGAATAATGCTTGCCTCTCAAACCCTCTTTCATGGGGCTGAAGAGATGATAGTCCAGAGACGAGGAAGTGAAAACTGTAGAGAAGAAGAACAGTCAACAGAATTTTACGGGGCAGGGATACATGCTCTCATTTGAAGGTGGAACATTGCTATTGAGAGAAACGGTGACTATGTTAAGAAGTAAGGATGTGATGCACAGAGGACCAGCTTCATTTTGATGTATGATACATGTTCCTGTGTTGGTAATTATACCTGTCCTAAACAAAATGGCATTACTTTTTGACTCACCCTCGTATAATTAAATCATCATCAGTGTTTTAGTGTCTACTCTTGGAAATGAATGACACTGCTTGTAGGACAGTGAAACTCATTTACAACTCATATTTGTAAATTGAGCAAGGACTTTGAACAAGTCAGTGAAAGAAGCTAAAATCGAAGAGAATATTATGAAACAGCCCAAAAGTAATTTAAATGCTGCATTTTATTGGAATACAGCCCAGACTTGCCTTTTGTGTTAATTTTTTTCACATTTTGATTTCTCATTTAAATTATGCAATTTACCAATATTTTCTTTTTTTTTATTGATTATATTATTTTAATATACACATGCATATCTTTTAAAGTTCATTTTTATTCATTTACTTACGAATGAAATTGATTTTTGTTTAGATATGCAAAGGTCGTGCTCCGCGTACTTCAAAGTTACAAAAACCAAGGCCATTGAAAAGAGGTAAGTATTGAATATCAAAATATTTCCAGTTTTTCAATGCAAAAGTATTGAATTTTGTTACTCAAGCTGCTAACCTTTATAATCCTCTGCTGAATTTTACTTGGTCATGTGCAAAGGGGTGCTGAAAAGTTTTTGGCTTCTGTTCTTTAGCATTTAAACCGGCCAGATATCATCATCATCATCGTCGTCGTTTAACATCCGCTTTCTATGCTGGCATAGGTTGGACAGTCCTCAGTCAAACCGTCCAACCCATGCCAGCATGGAAGCAGACGTTAAACGACGACGATGATGATGATGATGATGATGATGATATCTGGTCAAAATGTTTGACCTGTTTTATGTTCAGGCCGCCACCATGTAAAAAGCACCAGCCAAATGTAGTTGACGCCAGGCTCCTCGCCCCAACTGGCTCCTGTGCCAATGGCATGTAAAGAACAGCATCCGAACATAATCGATGCTAGCCCCCCACCTCCCGGCTCCTGTGCCAGTGGCACATAAAAAGCACCCACTACACACTTGGAGTGGTTGGTGTTTGGAAGGGCATCCAGCTGTAGAAACATTGCCAGATCAGACTGAAGCTTGGTACGGCCTCCTGGCTTGCCTGTCCCCAGTCAAAACTGTCTAACCCATGCCAGCATGGAAAACGGACGTTAAACAATGATGATGATGATGATGGTGATGAGTGACAAGATCTGGTTTTTCACATCTATCCTACAATGTCAATCTAGATAATTCGCTGTTACCTCTTCAAAATCTCAGGCGCTGACTGCTGGAGTCTACCAGCGAGTATTTATTGGTAAATTTGGCTGGATGGTCATTCACCTGTCATTGAAACTGCAGCAAAGAAGCCGAAGAACAAAAGGCCAAAGAAAGAAGGAAAAAAACAGCAGAGCTGAAGACACCTGAAGTGGAGGTGGGTGCCATGTTGTAAACAGTAGAGGCCGAAGCCAAAAGTGGTTCCTCCTGATGATGTCCTTAGCCACTGAGTCCTATAATGAGCTTTTGAGGTAGCAAACCACAAAAACTGGTTGGAAGTGCTAGCTACAAAATAAATAAGCATTAATTTGGACAGAATAATGCTAAAGGGTTAAGGGTATCGCGAAACGCCTGGCTGGAGGCCCAACCTTCCAAATTCTTCTACAGGACTTAAAAAAAACTGAAGGACCACTGCAATGTGTCTGTGAATCTGGGAGGGGAAAATATTGAATAAAATCATAATTAACTGATGCTCCTCTACTTTTCTTTTACCCAAAGCCAGGAACTTTTCAGCCCCACCCCTTCGTAGGCTGTAATGTATTTATATGAAACTTCCTTGTAGTATCCCAAAATGTAATATTTGCTTAATCTTTGTAATTTCATAATTTTATAATGATAGAAATAGGTGCTGGCTTGGCTGTGTGTTATTAAGTCTGTTTCCCGGCCACATGGCGCCAGATTCAGTCCCACTGCCTGACACCTTGGGCAAGTGTCTTTTACTATAGCCTCAAGCCAACCAAAGCTTTGTGAATGAATTTGGTAGATGGAAACTGAAAGAAGCCCTTCATATGTATGTATGTATATATATCCAATAGTGTGTGTGTATCTTTGTGTCTGTGCTCCCCCACCCCACCCCACTGCTTGACAACCCGTGTTGGTGTGTTTATATCCTGTATCTTAGCGGTTCTGCAAGAGAAACTGATAGAATAAGCTCCAGGCTTTCTAAAAAGAAAAAAAAAAGTAAGTATTGGAGTTGATTTGTTCGTTTGACTAAAATGGCCGCTGTCCAATGACTGAAACAAGTAACAGATTACAGTGAATGTGAAATGTACATTTTGGATTGATTGGATGGAGAGAGTCTTTTGATTGATACCTCTTTATGCTAATGACCAGTTTTTTTTCAGAAATCAAATGACTTGGTTTTGAACAAGAATCGACCTTCTTGCATGATGGTGCACTATCATACAAGACAGTTACAGTTTGCAATTTATGAGCTGTGCTTCTGTTGCTATATATATATATATATATATATATATATATATAGCCTCTTAGGTTCCCAGATTTTTTTTGTCTTTTGGGTTCGTTCGAAGAGGGTTCATAAAACTGGAAGGTGTAGTATTGTTTTCATCTTAGAGACATACCAGAATTCATTAAAGAAATATTATGGCTACATTTGCTGGGATCACAGATGAGATACACCAGAATATGGTGAATGATGCTGGAATATTGTGAAAAGCTACAAAAGAAAGTCATAGAATTTTAATGCCATTAACCCTTTTGTTACCATATTTCTTCTGCTGAGATGCTCTGAGTTTCTTTCAATTAATTTTAAATATAACAAAGAATTTAGTAAAATAACTTAGTTATTATTCAGCTAGTGTTAGGAACATAAGTTGTGACTAAGGTTTGGTGGAAAATTTTAATTCAGAAATTTTGAAAACAAGACATTTGTACTACAAAACCAGAGGCTGTTTCAGGCGGATTGGTAACAAAAGGGTTAATGTTACTGATATTTTGAATATCATCCATTTTATCCGACTTTTCTTTACCATCGTGATTAAATTGACATCATTTACACAAGTATAGACTTTAAATGTTTTGTGAAAATATCAGCTAAAAGCATGTATATGTAAAATAGTTTACTTCCCAATCACATGGTTTTTGGGTTCTGTTCCACTGCATGGCATTTTCAGTGTCTTCCACTATTGCCCCAGACGACCAAAGCTTTGTGAATGGATTTGGTTGACAGAAACTGAAAGAAGCCCATCTTTTCTGTGTGTATGTGTGTACATGTCCTCTTGTCTTGACATCATATGATAGTTGTGAACAAACATCCCCATCATATAAAATAATGTCATTCATTTTCTGTCTTTGATGAAAAATTCTCTGGCCATGAGGGATGTTACTGTACTTGGAATTAAGATAAAGTTTGGTATCTGGCAGTGGACAATCTGCCTCAACAAATTTCGTGTGACTCCTGCTAGCATGGGAAACTGTATTGTTAGTATGATGATGGTGGTGGTTATTAGAATTCCAATCTCTATCTCAAGGTACCATTCCATGAGATTTAATCTGCTACACGATTCTTGGAATTATACATACATACCAAGAAAGTGGATGGTCAAGTCAAGAGATTGGCATTTTACATTCTTTACACTACCTTGGGGTGGAGGCGCAATGGCCTAGTGGTTAGGGCAGTGGACTCGCAGTCGTAGGATCGTGGTTTTGATTCCCAGACCGGGCATTGTGATTGTTTATTGAACGAAAACACCTAAAGCTCCACAAGGCTCCAGCAGGGGGTGGTGGTGAACCCAGCTGCACACTTTCACCACAACTTTCTCTCACTCTTTCTTCCTGTTTCTGTTGTATCTGTATTTCAAAGGACCAGCCTTGTCACACTCTGTGTCATGCTGAATCTCCCTGAGAACTACATTGAGGGTACACGTGTCTGTGGAGTGCTCAGCCACTTGCACGTTAATAAATGAGCTGTGATGTCACTGGTGCCAAGCTGTTTCGGCCTTTGCCTTTCCTGTGGATAACATCGGTGGTGCGAAGAGAGGGTGGTATGCATAGGCAACTGCTGGTCTTCCATAAAAACAACCTTGCCCAGACTTGTGCCTCCGAGGGTAACTTTCTAGGTGCAATCCCATGGTCATTCATGACTGAAGGGGGTCACAACACACAACTGCCTTGGGTTTGTACCCAGGACATTCTTAACTAATTCGCTGTTGCAGGAAAATGATTATTATTATTGTTGTTGTTGTTACTAGCGAGTTGGCAGAAATGTTACCAATCTGCGCAAAATGCTTCGTGGCATTTCATCCATCTTTACGTTCTGAGTTCAAATTCTGTTGAAGTTGACTTTGCCTTTCATCCTTATGGGGTCAATATAATTAGTACCAGTTGATCATTTGGGTCAAATTAACCACCTTACTCACTCCCCAAAATTTGCTGGCCTTGTGCCAAAATTTGAAGCCATCACTATTGCTACTACTACTACTACTACTACTGTTATTATTATTATTATTATTATTATTATTATTATTATTATTATTATCATTGTTATTATTATTATTGTTGTTGTGGTGGTGGTGGTGGTGATCTTGCAGAATTGTCAGTACTCCAAGCAAAAATGCTTAGCAGCATTTCCTCCGTTAGACTCTTGAGTTTCACTTCCACCAAGGTCAACTTTGCCTTTCATCCTTTTGGGGCAGATAAAATGAGTACCAGTCATGAACTGGAGTGGGTTTAATTGACTTACCTCCTCCTTTAAAATCTCAGGCCTTGTGTCTATAGCAGAAAAAATTATTATTATTGTTATTATCATTATTATTATTGTTGTTGTTACCACTTACTAATCTAGTGGACATGACAATATTAAGGTTTCCAATTCCCAGTTGCAACCCCGAATTCACTTACTGGTAATATTCTTGAGAAAGTATGCCTTTATTTTCAATGTTTATCGTCTTCCTTTATGAACTTGTCATCTCGTGCATCATGAGAAACTTTTCTCATCTGTTCTTATTCAGGAATTTTAATTACACTCTTCTTCTGTTTGATTTTCCTTTTCATTTTTGGTGTGAGTGAATAGTGTTAACGCCATGTTGATTTAATCCCTTAATATTCAATTTACTCTGCCAAAGGTAATGCTTATTTATTCACATTGTTTTGAATTAATCACATGTCGTCTTGTAGAGTTGAGACTCCAATGATGTGATTGTTTATTGTAGGTTAGGTGTGACTGGCCACATCTGGCTGGTTTGATAATAAAACAGATAGACTATTTGGGCCAAATATGACTGGTTTAATCCTTTAGCATCTAAACTGGTCAAATATTCTGTTTTCTATTCAAACCAATGAGATCTTGCCTCTCACACCTACCCTACAATGTCATTCTAAAAATAAACACATTATCAAACTTCAAAGCTACAAGACAATGCATGAATAATTGACAACAATTATGCATTTCACAAAGTAAATTGGATGCTAAAGGGTTAAAGTTACGGAATATTATAAACGATCCAAGAGGATTATTCTGTGCAGGTCAAAAGCATCGTTTCTTTTCCTAATTATATTGAAAGTGTTGGATTTATTATTACATTTAAAATAGAAAAGAATTGTAGTTCGCTTGAAGTGCCATAAGTACAGAAGCAGACTAATGAATGAAATGTGGAAATCTAAACAATGCAGAGATGAAAGTTTCGGACACAAAAGCTCATCTTCAGAAAAATACTGTCAAGCAAATATGTGTCGACATAGATCCTGCTTTTGGGATTGCCAGATGAGCAGTGGACCTGTTTTAGTTAGATGCTTGTACTGTGTTCTTCTGATGATGGGCCTTTGCACCTGAAATATGTAAAAGTTCTTCAACTTCCATTTCTGCATTGTTTGAAGCTTTCCTCATTTCATTTTTGTAATTCTACGTTTAAAATATTTAACACTTATTTCTTGGTTTTTCATTTACATGTATATTTTTCACTTCTGACTTTTCAACACTTGATATTTAGTTATTTTACAACTGAATGTAAAACTTATACTGAAGCAAACGTCATCTAATGTTCTTGATTTTAGAAACCTTAAATGGTACACAAAACGGGAATATTTTCTGTGGTGGATTCTACCTCCTAAGCCCTACTGGTAATTAGCTGAATCTTATCTATAAAAAGCTTCTTAGCTTATTATAGATTGCTTCATATTATTTCTGTGTGTCATTATAAATTTCTTTATTTTCAATTGGTTATTTTCATTTGGTTGCTTTGTTGCATTTAAAATTTCATTTGAGCAATGACTTTTTTTTTTAAGGCTGTTTTTGCATTTATTAATTTTCATTTAAAAATTGAGTTCATTAGTTAGTGTTATTCATTTCTGTAATTTATAAAATAGCATCAAACATCTTCAAACGTAGCCTTGCATCTTTTCTGTGTTTTGTGGAAGAAGTTGTTCATCGTGTGCGTGTGTGTGCCTTTGGGTCCGTGTTTGTTCCCCCCACCACTACTTGATAACCAGTGTTGGTGTGTTTACATCCCAGTGATCTAGCAATTCAGCAAAAAGAACGGATTTAATAAGTTCCAAGTTTAAAAAAGAAAAATATATATTGGGGCAATTTGATCGACTAAAAATTCTTCTAGGCTATGATGCCCCAGCATGGTCACAGTCCAGTGACTGACTGAAAGAAGTAAAACAATCATGTTCCAAACAAGCTTCTATCACAGAACATTTCAAAAGAACTTCCTGGCTTTAGTTTTGATGTAAGACCAATATTTTTTGAAATCTTCCCTCTGAAAGTTTTCTCTCCTAGAATAAGATATGAGTCTATGTTTGAAGACAGCAATAAACTTTGGAAAAGGGTATGGCAGAATTACCTAATTCTTAGATATTGTGAAACTCTGATAGTTTTCTTTTAAACTCAGATGGATTTAAGAAATTATCACTGTCTTTGCTTGTTGCTGCTTCATGAAAGTTCACTTTACATTGGTTTTTGCCAGTTTTCGTTGTGAAATTTTAACCTTTCAGATCATACCGTATATTCTGTACAAAATAAATTTATATTAACAACTTAGGAAGATCTAGACTTTACAAAAATCTTTGGCAGCAGTTAAAAATGGTAAGGGTAAGTTTACTCAAAGAAGTTATCAATACTCAACAGCTTAATGTGTGTTGTCAGCAAATTAATTAGTTAAAAACGAAGCAACTGGCAACTGGCCTAGTTGGACTTTTGTTTCTAATCAAATAATATTCAATAAGAGATATCTTTGATGACATTGTTTGAAAAGTATTTTGATATTTTAGTTGTGTAAATTGAGATTCTGCTGGCTTTGTTCCATGCTTAAAATAGGAAAATGCCTAGCTGGATATATTTCTCTTCCATTCATAAGAATTTCAAATTTATTTTTTTTTATTTTTATCTAAAAGAAAAACATTTCTAGTTAATACAAATTTTAATTTTTGCTTTTCTATTGGAATTTGAAGTTTAGATTCATTCAACTGTTATTGAAAAAAAAAATATTGTTTCAAAATTAGAAAAGCAGAAAGAAAATGGAAAATTTGATTCTGTTTGTTTTTTTTTTCTTTTATTGTAAGAATTTTTGAATATTAAACTCTACTGGGTGGTTATGTTATATTAGTAAATCCAAAATAACTTATGACTTCCTTATAGAGAGATATTTTGTTAACAGTAAACTTATTGAACTGTATTGTTTTCCCATAAATCTTTTCACGGGTTAGTTATCATTTGGTAAGGAATAAAACAATGTTTTTCGTAGAACAGTTTCAAATAAAAAGATAAAACCATTTCCCAACTCTGATTTGTGATTTTCCCCAATCATTTAAATATAAATCATTTCTGGATTTTGTTTGCAAACATAATTTCTTTCAAAAGTCTGGAAATCATGTTCAGAAAACATTTTGTTATGGAAATATTTTTGTAATTGATTCTAAGTTATGTTTTCTTTCTTTTAAATAGATTAACTTCTAAATTAGATAATCTAGTGTTTTCGCAGATAAGGTATTGATTTTCATTGATATTTGCTTTCTTTAATTTACAATAAAAACAAGATTGCACCTGATATAATATTTTAATTTAGTCAAGATATTGGAATAGATATTATTACATCAACTGTAGTAATTTGATATTTTTTGCTTTCTTGCATTGTTAATGTCTGAGATTATATAACATTTTTGGAAACCAGCCATTTCAAACATTTCTTTTCCTGTCTATGATACAATCTCTAAACCAAAACAACCCCTACCACCCAAAAAACTAAATAATTTATTCCAAAGATTTTCATCTTTTTTTTTTAAAGTTACAAATTTTTTATTTACCTAAAATTATATGATTATGGATATCTATTTCTGTTGTAGTTTAAAATGTCAAGAGTTAAGGAAAAACAAATGATTTTATTAGCTAGATCAACGTTTTCTAAAGTATGTTCACTTAAAAAAATTCTGCTTTATAACAAAATTAGTATTCATCATTTTCAAGTTATATATCATATTATATATATGTATATATATATATAACTTAAGTTTATTTCCACAAATTTTCTATAGAATTCAGAACCAGTACTGAAAGTTATGTTTCTAATATGAATTTGTCTACATAAACAATGCAATAGAAGATAGAAAATACTGGTGTATATATATATTTCAGGAGTTATTGCTGATTCATCAGCATCACATCCAACTAACTCATCAACTATCCATGAACCCATTGCTTAAATACCCACTAAGTTTAGCTGTGTAACATTACTGGATAGATTAATTTAAAATATTAAACACACACAGACATACGCACTAATTATCTTTCTTAAGGATTTTTTGTTAGATCTAATGTTTTTAAAATTAAGGTGGTAGGGAATTTTTGTACCTTTATTGGTATGGTTGCTGCAGTTTTTGGGAAATATATAAGGGTTCCATGACAAGTTTGGCAATCACTGGGTTAGACCTCATAGAAATCTTAATAACTTACTACAACCGTTTTATTGGTTATCTTATAAGATTGACTCAGTAATATCTATCTTCAGTTTCAAAAAATCACACTTCATTGTTAGTCGTTATAAATACACTTGCCTGCTGTGTACAATTTACTGAGATTGTTTTCTTAAAACTATTTTCAATATTTACTTTATTCAGTTCCTTGTTGTATTTAATCTTCACATTTTGTTCTTTTTTTTTTGTGTTTATGAAAGTCTTTGTCGCATGACTTCAGTTTCAGTCTTAACTTGTTTTACTATTTATTGTATAATTGTTAAATGTTATCTAAACTATAATCATAGCTCCAGTCATTTTATTTCAATTTACTGTGAATTTCTTATTTTCACTTATCTGTTTGTTTATTTTTTTTGTAAAACGTAATTGTTTTGTCTTTTTGCATTTGACATTTAAGCATTTTGATATCGTCACAGTAACAGCTGCATTTTATTTCATTTCATTCATGTACAAATTTTTTCCTGTAGATCCAGATGTTGATTTGAATAATCATATACCATCGACGTCCACCAATGGTAAACTATGTGAGGTAAGCTCATGTCTGATTAGTTTGCTGATAAATCGTCATCATTTCACATCCATTTTCCATGCTGGCATGGGTTGGATGGTTTGACAAGGAGCTTGCCAGCCGGAGAGCTGCACCAGGCTCCAGTTGTCTGTTTAAGCATGATTTCTACAGCTAGATGTCTGTAGTGGTCTTTGTAGCTAAATAGTTGAATGATCTCCCTTGCAAGAAGGATCTTCCTTTCTAACTTTCTTGAAGCTTCTGTGTCAGGAGACGTGATTCTTAATTATTCAAGAAGCTTAGCATTTCTCTTGGAAGTTTCTAAAATGTCTAGTGTTCCATTAATAAAAACAGCTTGCTAACTCCGCTCTTTGCTTCTTGGTTGTTTAGACTTAGAACCATTCATGTCATTGCCATGTCCATCTATTTCTCTATGCCACATGACTGAAAGCTGCCACTTAGCTGTTATTTCTATATTTCCTATCGCTGAACTTTCTTGCATAGATTACTTCATTCAACTAGATTCTACATTACGGTTATGTTTCATCGTTGACCAGTAAATAAAATGTATTTTTATGTAGTAAATATTATAAGTCTTGAATTTATTCTTCATCTCTATATGAACTCTTGTAATAACATACACACAGCCACATCAACACCTTATATATAACCATTACATGCCCTTCTTAAAGCCAACCCCTTTACAGAGTGTACTGGGTGCATTTTACGCAACACCAGCACTCGTGCTTTTTATATGGCGCCATCACAGACACTTTTTACATGATGCCAGCACTAAAAGATGAACTGAAAACATTTTAACGATTTAGATTTTTTTTCATTTCATCTAAAATAGTGTTTATGCTAGTTTATAAGAGTTGGCATATTAGAGAACCATGTGGCATCTTGGGCAAATGGCCTCAGGCCAAAAAGAAGTTTGTGACTAGATTGGTAGACAGAAACTGAAAGAAGCCTGTCTTGTGTGTGTGTATGTGTATGTATCTGCATCATCATTTAATGTCCGTTGTCCATGCTGGCATGGGTTGCATGGTTTTGTATGGCTGCATGCCCTTCCTAATGCCAACCACCCCCAAGAGTGTAAGAAGTGCTTTTACATGCCACCAGCATGGGTGCCAATTTGTGTGACACTGGTGTCTGCCACATCTGCAATATTGTTCAGCTTGATGGGTCTTCTTCCCAAGCACAACATAATGCCAAAAGTCTTGGTCATTGCCTTCATGAGGCCCAACACTCAGCTACTTTGCCTCCATGAGTGAGTGAATTCCTTTCGAGTGTTGCTGCTTTGTGTTTGTGTTGTCTCACACCACTACATGACAACTGGTGCTGGTTTGTTTACTTCCCCATAACTTAGCAATTTGGCAAAAGAGACCAACAAAATAAGTACCCGGATTTAAAAAAAAAGCAAATATTGGGTTGATTCATTTGACTAGAAATGTTTCAAGGTGGGGCCCCAGCATGGCCACAGTCCAGCGACTAAAAAAGTAAAAGATAACTTCTTAATATGATTCGTGAATAAATGCCAAAGACATACACATTTAAATTTGTTCCTACAACCACAGATGTTTCTATGTTTTATTGCATTCTACTTAACCCTTTTGGTACCAACCTGGCTGAAACCACCTCTGGCTCTGTAGTACAAATGTCTTGTTTTCATGAGTTTTGAATCCAAATCTTCCACCAAACCTTAGTCGCAATTTATGTTCTTAACACTAGCTTAATGACAACTAAGTTATTTTACTAAATTCTTTGTTATATTGAAAATTAATTGAAAGAAACACAGAACATCTCAACAGAAATACAGTAACGAAAGGGTTAATCAATTATCCTGTTACATTTTGAATATAACATCTCCCCTAAAATATGTCTGACTATTTATACAAATAACATAATTTATATTCTATTTATTTATTAATTTCATTTATAAAGTGAGTTACGTTGAAAGCACTTGATGTTATGTGTTTTAATTAGGTAAATTGAGGATAGTTGAGAGGAAAGCACTGGATGATAGGATTAAAGTGGGCTAATAACAGCTGAGACAGTTTAAATTTGTATTAGGAAGAGCTAGTGTGCATTCTTAGTCATAGTAACATTTGATTACATACTAGTCACAGTGTAATTACTACTGACTTCTATTTAAAGAAGTCATGGTTATTGTTTAGTTTGGTACTCGACTCTTTTGTATATTGATCTACCTGTGAATTATTATATTGAAATTTCAGGAAGTATACGAAGGGAACTGTAATTTGCGTTTGTACCTAAGCTTTTAGTTAGGGGTTGAATATTCCTTTTCTACTCTAGGCACAAGGCCCGAAATTTTGGGGGATGGGGACCAGTCGATTCGATCGACCCCAACACGTAATTGGAACTTAATTTATTGAACCCAAAAGGATGAAAAGCTAAGTCGACCTTGGCGGAATTTGAACTTAGAACATAACGGCAGACGAAATACTGCTAAGCATTTCACCCGGTGTGCTAACACTTCTGCCAGTTTACCACCAGAGTTAAAGGTTGAATATTAAAGAGCAAATTAAGACAGCGAACTGACAGAATCATTAGCACATCATTAGTAAAATGTTTAATAGCATTTTGTCTGTCTTTACATGCTGAGATCAAATTCCACAAAGGTTATCTTTTTGAGGTCAATAAAATAAGTACCAGTTGAATATTGGGGTCAATCTAATTGACTTAGCTCCTCCTAAAATTACTGGCCTTGTGATAAAATTTGAAACCAATATTAAAGAATAAACTGATGCAATCAGATATATATATATATATTGAGGAAACTATTTTTTAATAATATTAATTGTTTCTTTATTACCCACAAGGGGCTAAACATAGAGGGAACAAACATGGACAGACAAACGGATTAAGTCGATTGCATCGACCCCAGTGCTTAACTGGTACTTATTTAATCGACCCTGAAAGGATGAAAGGCAAAGTCGACCTCGGCGGAATTTGAACTCAGAACGTGAAGACAGATGAAATACAGCTAAGCATTTCGCCCGGCGCGCTAACGTGTCTGCAGGGCTGTTTAGACTGTTAATTACATGTTACTGTTTTGTAACAGTGACATTGATTTTAATATTTCATTAATTTCATCCTCTAAAAGCCAGTTAACAAATAGCTTTTTCTCTGTTCACCTGTTAATAGCAGAAACAGGTGTCACTTAGCACAGCCGACCGGCTGTTGGATTGGGCTAAAATGTTTTACTGTATCTTGTTTTGCTCTGACTGCAATAAACTTGACCTTTCATCGTGTGAGCTTCATAAAGTCAGTCAAGTTGATTCGTTTAACTGATATAATCCTCTGCAAATCTGTTGCGTTGAAACAACACGAGAGATCAATGTTAACGATGCATTTTCCATTTTTATCTCCAAAGTAAATTTACTCTGGAAAATTTGCAAATATATCTACTTTAATAATACTGTTGTGTGTTTCTCTGTCACAACATATGAACGAGAAAGGAAGGGGTGATAGATGAATAAGGAAGGGAGGGGTGGTGACAAACTGGTAGTGGGAGCATTTGAACTGTGTGTGTGTATGTGTGTGTGCGTGTACAAGGGAAGTATGTGAATGTTTGTATGTGTGTGTATATGCCTGTATGTGTGTGTGTGTGTGTACAAGGGAAATATGTGAATGTATATGTGAACCATCGTTCTTTTAGTAACAAATGATGATTGATGTCACATCTCGAAGGACAACCACTTGATAACATTGGCAAGTGTATTAATTTGATTTCCTATCCATATTTATATATAAAATACTACAATTAGCCTTCATTTTTGACGGCACAGGGTCAGCTAGTTTATTGATAAATTTTAACGTATTGTAGTAAATAATCAAAGTTTATAAGCCAATTAAGTTGATTCAATTAACGGGTTATAATCCCTTACTAATCTGTTGTATTCAAACTTGAGAAATCAATATAAGTGATAATAATATGGGGCAGAATTGTTAGCATGCTGGGCGAAATGCTTAACAGTATTTCGTTTGTTTTTATGTTCTGAGTTCAAATTTCACCAACTGACCCCCTCCCAAAAAGTTTTGGGCCTTGTGCCCGTAGTAGAAAAGAATATTTTCTCTCAGTTAAGGTGGCGAGCTGGCAGAATTGTTAATATGCCGGGCAAAATGCTTAGCGGTATTTTGTCTGTTTTTATGTTCTGAGTTCAAATTCCACCAAGGTCGACGTTGCCTTTTATGCTTTCGGGGTCGATAAATTAAGTACCAGTTGTGTACTGGGGCCAATCTAGCCATAACTGGCTCCGTCCCCCAAAATTTGAGGCCTTGTGCCTAGAGTAGAAAAGAATTGTTAGCACCCTGGGCAAAATGCCTTACAGCATTTTAGCTTTTTTTTTTTTTTTACATTTTGAGTTCAAATTCCGCTGAGGCCAACTTCACTTATCATCCCTTTCGGGGTTGATAAAATTAGTCCCAATTGAGTACCAGGTTTGATGTAATCAATTTATTCCCTCATCCAGAACTGCTGGCCTTGTACTAAAATTGGAAACTGATACAAGTGAAATATTTTACTTTCAACTCCAACATATTTACAAAAAATTTTATGTAAAAATATAATCGCTTTTTTTTTGGGGATAAATTTTAAGGTGTTATATTAAATAATGAAATTTTATTGATTTTTTTATTTGTGCTTACAACTGTAATATTCATTTTCAAATTTATTTATATTGAGGGTAGTTGTAAAGAAATATTTTATTTAACAAGCTGATATACAGATATTAATATATCCAAAAATGAATTCATGAAATACATTTATTTGTTATTAAAGTCTTTGATTATTGTAAAAACTTAGCAAATCAAACATACCATGGCTAACATTCATTTTGAAACTTAATAATTTATCACTAATAAGTAACATTAAATAGGAAATATTGCTTGTGGTATCAGATAACCCAGGTTAGTCACACGCACGCGCGCATATTACTATGGCACTCCATCAGGTACGACGACGAGGGTTCCAGTTGATCTGATCAACGGAACAGCCTGCTCGTGAAATTAACGTGCAAGTGGCTGAGTACTCCACAGACACGTGTACCCTTAACGTAGTTCTCGGGAAAATTCAGCGTGACACAGAGTGTGACAAGACTGGCCCCTTTGAAATACAGGTACAACAGAAACAGGAAGAAAGAGTGAGAGAAAGTTGTGATGAAAGAGTACAACAGGGTTTGCTACCAGCCCTTGCTGGAGCCTCGTGGAGCTTTTAAGTATTTTTGCTCAATAAACACTCACAATGCTCGGCCTGGGAATCGAAACTGAGATCCTTTGACCACGAGTCCGCTGCCCTAACCACTAGGCCATTGCGCCTCCACACACACATATACGCACATGTGTGTGTGTGTGTGTATGTACATATGACAGCCATTGTTGTTTCACTTTATTTGACTTATTGCTGGTTTCTGACCCATTTTACACTATTTTCTCCTGAGTTAGCTGTCAGAATTGTTAGAACATCAGAAAAAAATGCCTTGTGGTTATTTATTCCACCTCTATACATTCTGGGCTCAAATCTCATTTGTGAACCCATGGGAAACAAACCTCCACCTACTATTCTGTCTATATGTCTGTGCACTCCTTTCAATGCAATGTATGCCAGGTCTGCAAATCTAACAGAGGCCTCAAAAATCATTTTAAGATCCACAAAAATCAGCAGCTCTTGGTAGTCCAAATCGGATGTGCAATCTGTGTGGGTGTCTTTTCAGAACATTGCCTGGTTTAAAAAGCCACATCAGATGCCATGATGGTTCTAAGGTGTAGGTACCGGAGGTGGCCAAACTCTGCATAAGGAGTAGACAACCACCATATATATATATATATATATATATATATATATATATATATATATATATATATTACGGAGTGGTTGGCGTTAGGAAGGGCATCCAGCTGTAGAAACACTGCCAGATCAGACTGGAGCCTGGTGCAGCCTCCTGGCTTCCCAGACACCGGTCGAACCGGCCAACCCATGCTAGCACGGAAAATGGACGTTAAATGATTATGATGAATGATAATAATAATAATAATAATAATAATAGACAACAAAAGAATGAGACCGTGATATTAGGTAAATAGAGGAATTTATATATGTATAGTTTAGGACAATCAGTAAATTGTCATAATAGGACAAATGCTGGAGCTAAGAGCTACGATGCATTCTCATCGGCTATTATGACAATAGATGCGTGTATTTATATGTATAAATGTCTAATATATATGTAAGCATACACCTATGTGCATATGAGGATGAAGTTGCATGCATATATATGTGTGTGTGTGTGTGTATTACAGTTCTATATCTAAGAGATGAGGAGTTATTTATATTATTTACATTTGGTGGATATTTGTCCTCATTTTGTTTGCTGTTAACACAACGTTTCAGCTGATATATCCTCCAGCCTTCATCAAATGTCTTGGGGAAATTTTGAACCTGGATTCTCATTCCTAAGCTATTTTTCGATGTTGTTATTATTATTATTTTTATTATTATTATTATGTTCACTGCTTGGAATCGAACTCAGAATCTTGGGTTAAGAGCCCATGGGCATATGGCGTAGTGGTTAGGAGCACGGGCTACTAACCCTAAGATTCCGAGTTCGGTTCCAGGTAGTGACCTGAATAATAATAATAATAATAATAATAATAATAATAATAACATTGAAAAATACCTTAGGAATGAGAACCCAGGTTTCGAAATTTCCCCAAGACACCTGATGAAGGGTGGAGGGTATATCAGCCGAAACGTGTTAACAACAAACATAATGTGTAAATAATGTGTGTGTGTGGATTTGTGTATGAGTACATAAATGCATATGTTTGTGTGTGTATGGGCATGTATATATATATATATATATATTTGTGTGATGTCCTAAACTATACATATACACACATACATATATGTATATGTGGATGAGGATAGCTGTGTGAAAAAGTGCCACACCTTAGCGGTTGTGGGAACCTGTGGAAGAGGTAGACCCAGGAAGACCTGGGATAAGGTGGTGAATCACAACCTTTGAACATTAGACCTCACCAAGGCAATGACTAGTGACTGAGACCTTTGGAAATATGCTGTGCGTGGGAAGACTCGCCTAGCCCAAGTGAGACCATAACCCTGTGGTCTATGCCAGGGGTGTAACCAGCCCACTTATGTGTACCTTTCCTTCATTGCACACTAAGCTCTGCTTGCGAAGACCTGTTGAGGCAAGGTAAATAGAAATCAAATCCGATGACTGGTATCCGTGCTAGTGGAGCACTAAGAGCACCATCTGAGCATGATCGTTACCAGAGCAGCAAACTGGCTTCCGTGCCAGTGGCACGTAAAAGGCACCATTCAAGCGTGACTGCTACCAGCGTCGCCTACTGGCACTTGTGCTGGTGGCACATGAAAAAACATTCAAGCAAGGTCATTGCCAGTGCTGCTGGACTGGCCCTTGTGCAGGTGGCATGTAAAAAACACCCACTACACTCTCGGAGTGGTTGGCGTTAGGAAGGGCATCCAGCTGTAGAAACTTTGCCAGATCAGACTGGAGCCTGTTGCAGCCTTCTGACTCTCCAGACCTCAGTCAAACTGTCCAATCCATGCCAGCATTGAAAGCTGACGTTATACAATGGTGATGATGAGATTATATATGTATGTACACACACACACACACACACATTTATATATATACTATTACTTCTGTTCAATATATATATATATATATATATATATATTGGGTTGGTGCATAATTATTGCGGCTTTTTTTTCAATAAATTTTATTCAACAAAATCAATAACATGTAACAAAAACATCTTTAAATGATTATTCTGGAGCATATTCACCATCTACTTCAATTACTGCTTCCCATTTGCTTGGCAGACAGTCAGACTGTCATTTAAAGATGTTTTTGTTAAATATTATTATTGTTTTTTGTTTTTTTTGAAAAAAAGCCGCAATAATTAAGCACCAACCCAATATATATATATATATATATATATGTGTATATATATATATATATATATGAACAGAAGTAATAGAGTTTGATAAGTGCCGATGCACGAAACTCGTGGACCTTGAGTCACTCTATTGCTTCTGCTAAATATTAATAAAAATATCCATATACTCATAATTTGAATTCTATTTTTCCTGTTTGCATCAACATACCAGCATAAATATATATATATGCGTGCACACACACACACACACACACACACACACACACACACACACACACACAGTGTTATGGTTGTGTATGGGTAAAAGAAAGTGTTCAGTACACACTTCTTGTGTATATTTTGTGTATTAAAACCAAGAGAGACTTTATTGAAATGAAGATTATTTTTTAGTGGTTGTTTGAAAAGAAAAGATTAGGCTTAAAGCTTAATAGATTTGATTACAAGCTACTTGTGCGTGTGTGTGTGTGTGTGTGTGTGTGTGTGTGTGTGTGTGTGTGTGTGTGTGTGTGTGCATGCATGCATGTGTGTGTGTATGTATGTGTGTGTTTAGTGTTAATGCTTGTGGCTTAGTTGTTAGGGTTATTCAGCTTACAATCATAAAGTTGGGAGTTCAATGTGTCCTTGAGCAAGACACTTCATTTCACGCTGCTCCAGACTGCTCAGCTGGCAAAAATGAGTTGTATCTGTAATTCAAAGGGGTCCAGCCTTGTCACATGCTGTGTCAAGGCTGGATCTCCCCCTAAAACCGTTAAGGGTGTGCAGGTCTATGGAGTACTCAGACAGTAATTTTTTTTTTTTTTTTGTTAACCTGTACTTATTCTGTCGGTCTCTTTTGCTGGACTGCTACGTTACGGGGACGTAAACAGACCAACACCAGTCATCAAGTGGTTGTGGAGAACAAACACACACACACATATTATATACAATGGGCTTCTTTCAGTTTCCATCTACCAAATCCACTCATAAGGCTTTAGCCAGCCTGAAACTATAGTGGAAGACACTTGCCCAAGGTGTCACAGAGTGGAACTGAACCCGGAACCACGTGGTTGGGAAGCAAGTTTCTTACCACACACCTGCACCTGTTTATACATCTATGTTGTTTATATATTTGATATTAATGTCATATGACCTTTATTTTGGAATGATTGTTGAGATGTGCGTAGCTTCTTGCAATTGAAACAAGAACTGGAACAAGAAGGTTTCTGTGTTGCTTACAAATCTAGGTTAAAATTGTATCATTGTTACTGGGTCAGAAAACTGGATTTTTCACCATAATTATTGCAACTATTTCTGATGGGAGGAATTTTTTGCATTTTTCTCTGTTGTTAAGCAAGAAAAAGACTGCTTTGTGGACACTCCTAGATTTTATCATCTTTTATTTTTTTTTTACTTGTTTCATTCATTGGCCTGTGGTCATGCTGGGGCATTGTCTTGAAGGATTTTAGTCAAATAAATTGACCCCAGTCCTAATTTTTTCAAAGCTTGGTACTACTATCTGTCTCTTGTTGAAGTTATGAGGACACTAACGCCAGTTGTCAAGGTGGGGGCACACACACACAAAAGGCTTCCTCACAGACTCCATCCATCAAAAGCATTAATCAACCAGGGACTACAGGCAACGGACATTTACCTGAAGTACCAAGCAGTGGGACTGAACTGCTGAACCACATTTTAATTTCATTCCAATTGCCTATTTCCATTCAAGTTGGATGGATTTTGACTGAAAATTTCTCTCCATGCTTGACTCTGCATTTCATACATTTGCTACCCAACCCCCAGGGGCGGGTATGACTGCATCATCATCATCATCATTGTTTAATGTCCACTTTCCATGCTGGCATGGGTTGGACGGTTTGACTGAGGACTGGTGAGCCAGAGGCTGCACGAGGCTCAATCTGATCTGGCAAAGTTTCTACAGCTGGATGCCCTTCCTAATGCCAACCACTCTGAGAGTGTAGTGGGTGCTTTTACGTGCCACCGGCATGAGGGCCAGTCAGGCGGTTCTGGCAATGACTATGCTCAAAAGGTTTTTTTTTACGTGTTACTTGCACAGGAGCCAGTCTGGCAGCACTGGCAACGACCACACTCAAATGTTGTTTTTTACGTTCCACTGTCACATGTGCCAGTAAGGCGACGCTGGCAACGATCATGCTCCAATGGTGCTTTTCACATGTTACCAGCACAAGAGCTAATGTGGTTAGAAATTTACTTCCCACCCACATGGTTCTGAGTTCAGTCCTACATTGTGGCACCTTGAGCAAGTATCTTCTGCTTAAGCTTTGGGCTAACCAAAGCCTTGTTCGTGGATTTAGTTGACAGAAACTGAAAGAAGCCCTTCATAAACAAAACTTCCCTTTGGCACTCAATTCTGAATAAGTCATCATCCTTCAATCGAAGGATGGCTTGTCTTTCATTTCTTATCATCATCATCATCATCATCATCCAGTGTTTTAAATCTGGGTTTTGTCCCTGTTGATGTGGGGTGGCTGGATCTACCTCAATGCCATAGCAACCAAGGTAGGCAGGTGCAACTGACCCCAACCTTTGGGCTGGCAGGTGCCCATTCTCCTCTGCTATCATGAGGCTTTTTTTGAGCTGGATTTTCTATGGGGAGCATGCCCTTGCATACCTCCAACCTCAGTTTCTAGACATGAGCGGTCCCGAGACCAAGGCCTCTATCATGATTTTTAAGAAATGCAGTGGAAAACTAGCTCAGGAAGGCAGGGATGCTATTCCCTGAGTTCCCTTTGAGATGCTCTGTGTTTCTTTCAATTAATTTTAAATATAACAAAGAATTTAGCAAAATCAGGAACATAAATTGTGACTAAGATTAATAATGATTATAATAATTATAAGAAGAAGAATGATAATAATAATTATAAGAAGAAGAATGATAATAATAATGATAATAATAATAATAATAATAATGATAATAAATGCCCTGATGCAGTACCAGGCAGTGGCTCTTGTGGCTTCTGATCTTAACTGACTAGAAGTGTTATCATGTACATTGTTTTGTCTTGGTATAAAAGATGGGCTACAGCAAATATTCTGCTCAATACCACAGATTTGCTTGTCAGTTGTTTGACCTTAACCAGTTGAGCATGTCCCTTAGTGGCTGACGATATGTGCATCTCTGATCACGAGCAGAAGTAGTGGGGGAGCATCATAGTTATGTGTTGAGAGAGATTCTTTGGGGTTTGGATAATTCACCTCTGGAAACATAGGTGTTTCGTTCATCATCCGTAAACAAACCTTATTCAGGGACCTTTTGCGTGGGCTAAGCTACTCGACCTGAAGAAAATTCTAACTGGGCCCTACCTGCAAAGTCATGTGCTGTTTATCTTGATATGAGATCATGCACATATGGTTGTGATGCATATGGCTGGTGTACCCTTATCAGACAGGTAGACATGATGAGTATATTGGGCTTCATATAATTGCAGCCCAGTGTCACTTTGATGGCATTTACTGCTCTCTCTCTCTCTTTCTTAATAATAATAATAATAATGAAATTATTGTGTATAGTGTTCAGGTGCACAACTCACCAAAAATGCATGTACAGTACATAGAATTATGTACAAAAGTCAGGAAAGTGAACAGTTATTGGATCGCGATATACATGTGTGCTTCCCAACCACATGGTTCCAGGTTCAGTCTCACTGTGTGGCACTTCAGGCAAGTGTCTTCTACTATAGCCTCGGGCTGACCAAAGCCTTCTGAGTGGATTTGGTAGACGGAAACTGAAAGAAACCTTTCATATACATCATCATCGTTTAACATCTGTTTTCCATGTGGCTGCACCAGGCTCCAATCTGATCTGGCAATGTTTCTACAGCTGGATGCCCTTCTTAATGCGAACCACTCTGAGAGTGTAGTGCGTGTCTTTTACGTGCCAGTGGCACAGGACCCTGTCAGGCGGGCCTGGCATTGATTGTATTCAGTTAGCGCTTTTTATGTGCCACCGGCACTGGAGCCAGTCGGGCAGCCCTGGCATCAATCACATTCAGATGGTGCTTTTTTACGTGCCTCTGCCACGGGAGCCAGTCAGGGGTCACTGGCATCGGCCTTGTTTGAATGGTGCTTATATATTTATGTGTGTCTGTTTGTTGTCATATCCCCACCGCCGGCTCTTGACAACCGATGTTGGTGTATTTACGTCCCCGAAACCTAGCGGTTCAGCAAAAGAGACTGATAGAATAAGTACTAGGCTTACAAAGAATAAGTCCTAGAGTCTGCCTTTGACTAAAGGCAGTGCTCCAGCATGGCCACAGTCAAATGACTGAAACAAGTAAAAGAATAAAAGAATTACATTTGACAAAAGAACTAATAAAATTATCTCAGATTTTCAATTCCTCTTTATTGTAACTAACTGGCAAACATCTTGGATCTGCTATCATTTGGAATGGTTTCCTGGAACTGAATAATCTTCAGTATTGTTATTGATGTATTCTTTTGAATCATTAAAAATTTGTGATACCATCTTGAAGGTGACAGTCATATTTGGCATTCACTCTAATGCGTAAAACAAACAAGAATATTAAACCATTTTATATTTTATTAATCCTGAATAAGTGTCTGATTCTTTTTCTTTTTTCTTTTTTTGGCAGAGAAAAATTATTCTTCAAAATGTTCTGCAGAACAAGGCAAATTTTGTGATCCAAAGGAGTCTGTCTCATGAGCCCCTAAGTGAGAGCAGTTCATCAGTATTGGTAAGGAGAATTGTCTACTTGCAATGATTAATAAAGTGTTTTTATTTCCTGAAACGGTCAAGTGTAGCGGTGTGGAGGCACAGGCATGGTTGTGTGATAAGAAGTTTGTTTCCCAACTACAGGGTTCCAAGTTCGGCCCCACTGCTTGGCACCTTGGGCCAACCAAAGAATTGTGAGTGAATTTGGTAGATGGAAACTGAAAGAAGCCTGTATATTTATATATACCTATGTGTGTATATATCTTTGTAACTGTTTGACCCCGACAACTGCTTGACAACAAGTGTTGGTGTGCTTATGTCTCCCATAACTTAGCAGTTCAGCAAAAGAGACCAGGCATTAAAAAATCAGGACTGGGATTAATTCCTTCAGCTAAATTTTCTTCAGCCCCAGCATGGCCAGAGTCACATAACTGAAACAAGGGAAAGGTAAATGGTAAAAGGAATCATTCTTATTTCTTTATTGCCCATAGAGGGGACAAACAAAGACAGACAAACAGATTGTCGATTATATCGACCCCAGTGTGTAACTGGTACTTATTTAATCGCACCCCACCCCCCAAAGGATGAAAGACAAAGTCGACCTCAGCGGAGTTTCAACTCAGAACGTAGCGGCAGATGAAATACTGCCAAGTATTTCGCCCAGTGTGCTAATGTTTCTGAGATTCTGTGGCAGGAAGAGGGGGGGGGGGCGGTCAAACAACAAACAGCAGAAAAAGATGAACAGCAGCAGAGAGGAGAAGTGAATGGGAGAATTAAAATGAGAAGGGTTTAGAGCAGTGGTTTCCAACCTTTTTACTACCAAGGGTCCCTTTTATTTAAATGAGTTTTCTCACAGTCTCCTTTTAGTATGCTTATCCTTTTGTGTGTGTGTATATATATATATATATATATATATATATAATAAAATATATAATAAAATATTAGGGAATAAATCCAAACTTACAGGGAAAAATCAGATTTAGGATTAAATCCAATTTTATAGTATAAATATATTATATTATATTAAATTAGAGATAAAACCACTATTAGGCAAATCAAACAATGAAAAACATAAGCCAATACATAAAATTAATTTAATTTATATTATTTTAAATATATATCAAAAGTATTAAAAGTTTAATAAAAGATAAAGAGTATATATATATATATATATATATATAGGCACAGGAGTGGCTGTGTGGTAAGAAGCTTGCTTTCCAATGACATGGTTATGGGTTCAGTTTCACTGTGTGACACCTAGGGCAAGTGTCTTCTACCATAGCCTTGGGCCGACCAAAGCGTTGTGAGTGGATTTTGTAGATGGAAACTGAAAGAAGCCTGTCGTGTATGTATATATATATATATATATATGTGTGTGTGTGAAATTTTGAATTTACAGACCCCTGGTTTATGAACCACTAATTTAGAGACTTCTTAATTCCTTTGACACCACTTGGAATATAAGACATCAACAAGAGATCTCCATCTGTTTCAATCCTTGGCAGTGGATTGGTCACCAGGTGTCGCTACCTGCCACTGCTTTAGGTTAATGAGTTGCAGTAAGAAGTGTAAATTGTTGTGTATTTGTATTGTTTGTACATTCAAATGTCCCCTACTTTTTAAATAACCGTACACTCTATTGAAAGCACAATCAACAGACTAAATGTTGATAGACAGATGTTTAAATGATGAAAGCAAAGAAGTGTGTCATCATCATCATCATCATCATCTCTATTTAATGTCCGTTTTCCAAGCTGGCATGGGTTGGACTGTTTCACTGAAAACTGGTAAGCTGGGGAGCTTCACCAGGTTCCAATCTGATTTGGCATGGTTACTGCCGCTGGATGCCAACCACTCAAAGAGTTCCACGCCACTGGCATGGGTGCCAGTCACCAGTATTGGCCATGACTGTGATCTCACTTGGCCTGACAGGTCTTTGCAAGCACAATAAAATTGCCAAAGGTCTCGGTCACTTGGCACTGCCTCTGCAAGGCCCAAAGTTTGAAAGGTGCTTATTATGTGCCACTGGCACAGGTGCCAGTTATGCAACATTGGCATATTGCTTTATTTTTCTGCCATTATCAATTTCATTAATTTATTACTGATACATCAGGTACTTGTCTCTGCTGCTGCTAATGTAATTAAGTCACCTGAGTAGAATTGGTATTCAAGTCATACTCAAATCAAACCAGTCTTGGAAAAGAAGGAACACTTTAGCCAGTGTAGTCCTAGATACCTTTTTCTTTATTACCCACAAGGGGCTAAACACAGAGAGGACAAACAAGGACAGACATAGGTATTAAGTCGATTACATCGACCCCAATGTGTAACTGGTACTTAATTTATCGACCCCGAAAGGATGAAAGGCAAAGTCGACCTCGGCGGAATTTGAACTCAGAACGTAACGACAGATGAAATACGGCTATGCATTTCGCCTGGCGTGCTAACGTTTCTGCCAGCTCGCCGCCTTAGTAGTCTGAGATGAAGTGAAACTGAGCAACAATTCTATAATTTCTTCAACACAACCAAATGTATCTCTTTGCTCAAGGAGACTGTTTCTTCAGTTTGGAGGAAAGGAAATAAGGAAACACAGATCCTGCATCTAATATGTAAAAACATCCTTAATTATTGTTGTTGATGCTAGCAATTTGAGGTAGGTTCCCCTTTTTTCTTGGTATGGCTTTACTCTTTTACTTGTTTCAGTCATTTGACTGCAGCCATGCTGGAGCACCGCATTTAGTCGAGCAAATC
Source organism: Octopus sinensis (assembly GCF_006345805.1). Taxonomy (NCBI): domain Eukaryota; kingdom Metazoa; phylum Mollusca; class Cephalopoda; order Octopoda; family Octopodidae; genus Octopus; species Octopus sinensis. The sequence continues at coordinate 1,925,613 of NC_043013.1, read as the reverse complement.
GACCCCGGGACTTATTCTTTGTAAGCCCAGTACTTATTCTATCGGTCTCTTTTGCTGAACCGCTAAGTGACGGGGACGTAAACACACAAGCAATGCGAGAGGGACAAACACAGACACACAAACATATACACACACATCCATATATATATATATCATCATCATCATCATCGTTTAGCGTCCGTTTTCCATGCTAGCATGGGTTGGACGGTTCTACTGGGGTCTGTGAAGCCAGAAGGCTTCATCAGGCCCAGTCAAATCTGGCAGTGTTTCTACGGCTGGATGCCCTTCCTAACGCCAACCACTCTGTGAGTGTAGTGGGTGCTTTTTACGTGCCACCCGCACTGGTGCCAGACAGAGCTGGCAAACGGCCACGAACGGATGGTGCTTTTTATGTGCCACCACCGCACGAGGGCCAGGCGAGGCTGGCAACGGACACGAAACGGGGCGGTGCTGGCAACGGTCGCGAAACGGAAAGTTCTCTTACATGCCACCGGCACTGGTAACACATCTGCAATTTCCATTGATCGATTTCGATTCTGATCGTCACTTGCCTCAACGGGTCTTCACAAGCAGAGTTTTGACATGCCACCGGCATTGGTAGCACATCCGCAATTTCCATTGATCGATTTCGATTCTGATCCTCACTTGCCTCATCACGTCTTCACAAGTAGAGTTTTGTGTCCCAAGAAGGGAAGGTATGCATACGTAGGCTGGCTCCATCCCATGTAGAAGGCCACGGGTTATGGACTCACTTGTCCTGCCGGTCTTCTCTCGCGCACAGCACACTTCCAGAGGTCTCGGTCTCTAGTCATTTCCTCAGTGAGACCTAAAGTTCGAAGGTCGTGCTTCACCACCTCGTCCCAGGTTTTCCTGGGTCTGCCTCTCCCACAGGTTCCCTCAACCGCTAGGGTGTGGCACTTTTCACACAACTATCTTCATCCATTCTCGCCACATGACCATACCAGCGCAAACGTCTCTCTTGCACACCACAACTGATGCTTCTTAGGTCCAGCTTTTCTCTCAAGGTACTTACACTCTGCCGAGTGTGAGTACCGGCATTACACATCCATCGGAGCATACTGGCTTCATTTCTAGCGAGCTTACGCATATCCTCAGCAGTCACGGCCCATGTTTCACTGCCATGTAGCATGGCTGTTCGTACACACGCATCATACAGTCTGCCTTTCACTCTGTGCGAGAGGCCTTTTGTCACCAGCAGAGGTAAGAGCTCTCTGAACTTTGCCCAAGCTATTCTTACTCTAGCAGTTACACTTTCAGCACACCCGCCCCCGCTGCTGACTTGGTCACCTAGGTAACGGAAACTATCAACTATTTCTAGTTTTCTCCCTGGAAAGTGACGGAAGTTGGTCTCAGAGCATTTTCTTTTCAGTGTTTATTGTTCCTGAGCATCTGCCACATACAAAAACCATCTTCCTAGTTAGCCTTCCTTTGACATTGCTGCATCTCTTATGTGTCCATAGCTTACACTTGGTGCATCTTATAGAGTTTCTACCTACACCTTTTCTACAGATCGAGCAGGGCCATCTACCTGAAGGTGTTTGTGATTTGTCTACCTCCTACTGATTACGACTTTGGTTTTAGCTAGATTGACTCTGAGGCCCTTCGATTCTAATCCTTGTTTCCACACCTGAAACTTCTCCTCCAGTTCTGATAGCGACTCAGCAATTAGAGCAAGGTCATCAGCATAGAGGAGCTCCCAAGGGCATCCTGTCTTGAATTCCTCCGTTATTGCCTGGAGGACTATGATAAATAGGAGGGGGCTGAGTACTGAGCCTTGGTGGACTCCTACCTCTACCCGGAATTCTTCACTGTACACATTTCCAACCCTCACCCTACTAGCGGCGTCCTTGTACATGGCCCGCACAGCTCTCACTAACCATTCATCTATCCCTAGTTTCCTCATTGCCCACCAGATAAGGGATCGGGGGACCCTGTCGAAGGCTTTCTCCATGTCAACAAAAGCCAGGTACAGGGGCTTATCTTTGGCTAGGTATTTCTCCTGCAGCTGCCTTACCAGGAATATAGCATCAGTAGTACTTTTCCCTGGCACAAACCCAAACTGCATCTCATCTAAACTAACTCTCTCTCTAATTAGTTGGGCTATGACCCTCTCCGTAACCTTCATCACCTGGTCCAACAGCTTGATACCTCTGTAGTTATTTGTATCTAGGGCATCACCTTTACCTTTGTAGCAGTTGACTATTTACTGCTACACCAGTCATTGGGTATGACCCCTTTGTGTATCACCTGATTAACTATACGGGTGACTAGGCTATAGCCGACACTACCAGACATTTTGAGCATCTCTGCAGTGATTCCTGATGGGCCTGGGGCTTTCCCTGTCTTCATGCTTCTAATTGCCTTAGCTACCACGGAACTATCAACTCGGATAGCTGGTCCCTCTGTTGGGTCAACATTCGGCAGACTCTCTTTATCCCATTCATTTTCTTCATTCAGCAACCTTTCATAGTGGCATCTCCAAACCTCTCTCTTTGCATCCTCATTTAGCGCAAGTGAACCATCTTCCATGCGAACACACTTATCTCCTACCACATCACGATTCTCTCTCACACACTGTCTTGCAACACGAAACACCTCCAGTCTTTGTCCTCACGGCGCAGAACATTGGCAAATTTTTTCTTATCTGCTTCCCCTCTGGCTAAATAAACCTGTCTCCTAGCTTCTCTTTTGGCAGTCTGATACAATCCCCTGCTACCCCCATTTTTCCAGACCTTCCAAGCCTGTCTCTTTTCTCTAATAGCCCTGTCTACAATATTGTTCCACCACCACGTTATTCTAGGTCGAGAGGGGACTTTGCACCAGCCACAGATCTGGTCAGTGGCTCTCAGCAGGTTGTCCCTTAGAAACGTCCAGCTGTCTTCTACCCCCTGTGATGCTCTATCCCCTTCTACTTCGTCAGAGGCTTCAAGTAATATGTCCCTAAATCTCTGTCCATTTGCAGGATCTTTAAGCTTCCAGATCCTTCTTCTCCATATTTGTCGTCTTCTGGTGTCCTCCTAGTCCTGATCCTAAAGTCACTAACTACCAGTCTATGTTGTGGGGTACATTCTTCACCTGGGAAGGTTTTGGCATTTATAAGCAGCCATCTCTCCCTTTGCCTTGTAAGGATGTAGTCAATTTGGCTGGTATGTTGGCCCGATTGGTAAGTGACGAGGTGGCTGGTAGGTTTCCTGAAGTTAGTGTTGCAAATCATAAGATTATTTGCATCGCAGAACTCCAGCAGCCTGGTTCCCTCCTCGTTGCGGGAGAGCCATAGCCATAGCCTCCATGTACGCCATGGAAGCCCCCAGCATGTCGTCCAACGTGACCATTGAAGTCACCAGCCATAAAGATAAGGTCTCTGTCGTTCGTCAACGAGGTAGTCTGCAGTAGAGTGTCATAGAATCGGTCTTTCTGTCCATCGGGTAGCCCCGACTGAGGAGCATAGGCTGATATAATGGTTGCTAAACTATGATGAAGCACTAATCTACTTAAGTATTCTGTCACATACTCTGATTACCTCAATTACTTTATCTACCCATTTCTCAGCGAATAAGTATACCCACGCCACCAACCCCGTCAGTGTTCCCAGCCCAGAAAATCTTGTACCTGCGTTCCTTGGCTGTGAGGAACCTAGCTGATCCTCCTCTCCACCTTATTTCTTGCATGCAACATATATCCACACATCTCCGTCAAGCATCTCGACTATCTCACCAGACCTACCTTTCAGAGTGCCAACGTTGAGGGTGCCAACCCTGAGGGTGTGGGAGGCATGGGCTCTAGAGACCCTGGGACAGTGGACAGTAGCTTCGTGTACCTGAAAAGAAAGCTCGCATTTGGCAGAATTCATGTGCAAGAAATGAAGTAGTAAAGTAGCCTTCAGTACAACCTGCATAACGCTAGCCTTTCATATTTTGCACTGTATGAACATTACCTTACATAGGTCGAGACTAGGGGTAGGGAGGGGTAGGGATGGTGAGAACATTTGCAGTCTTCATGGGAAGCAACCCCGGAATGGCAGAGATAGGAACTTCCGGCATGCGTGGTGGGGGGGTGGGAGGGCGGGTGCACCGTGTCTGAGTAAAGAGGTTCTGTTAATCGTATGAGCTAGCAAATGGGTTTGTATGAATCGGGAGACAACGCTAAACGAAAAATTGAAAAATCAGAGTGGCTATGAACCTGTAGACAAGTCTAAACGAAAAAAAATGTTTGAGCTAGACAGGGTAATGAGGGAATACTGAAAGAATGAGGGACAATACAATGAGATGGAAATTGAAGAATAGAGAAAGAATAAGAATAAGTGCAAGAAAGAAGGTAGTCGTAGCGAGGTTGGACGATTCACTTAACTTTTAGCCATTTATGATCTGTGCGTATTCTTTAGATATTTTGAAGCGAGTGGGGTTAACGATAAATGCGATCGCTCTTTTATATATGGCGATGATGGTTTTGGGAAGGGGGGGGCATAGAGAACCATGGCGATGATGGTTATGGGAAGGGGGGACATAGAGAGAGAGAGATAGGGTTAGTTAGAGAGAGAGGTCAAGGGACACGTGACAATAAGCGGTGTGAGGGAATTTGACTGGGGACGGCATTGTCGATAAATAAACATTAGATAAATAGGTTTGAAAATCAGAAAAATCAGAGGGAATATCATTATTGATAGCTAATATAACACCGTGTCTGAGTAAAGAGGTTCTGTTAATCGTATGAGCTAGCAAATGGGTTTGTATGAATCGGGAGACAACACTAAACGAAAAATTGAAAAATCAGAGTGGCTATGAACCTGTAGACAAGTCTAAACGAAAAAAAATGTTTGAGCTAGACAGGGTAATGAGGGAATACTGAAAGAATGAGGGACAATACAATGAGATGGAAATTGAAGAATAGAGAAAGAATAAGAATATAAGTGCAAGAAAGAAGGTAGTCGTAGCGAGGTTAGACGATTGGACTTCACTAAACTTTAGCCATTCATGATCTGTGCGTATTCTTTAGATATTTTGAAGCGAGTGGGGTTAACGATAAATGCGATCGCTCTTTTATATATGGCGATGATGGTTTTGGGAAGGGGGGGGCATAGAGAACCATGGCGATGATGGTTATGGGAAGGGGGGACATAGAGAGAGAGAGATAGGGTTAGTTAGAGAGAGAGGTCAAGGGACACGTGACAATAAGCGGTGTGAGGGAATTTGACTGGGGACGGCATTGTCGATAAATAAACATTAGATAAATAGGTTTATATATATATATATATATATATATAATATATATATATATACATATATACGACAGGCTTCTTTCAGTTTCCGTCTACCAAATCCACTCACAAGGCCTTGATTGGCCCGAGGTTATAGCAGAAGACACTTGCCCAAGATGTCACGCAGTGGGACTGAACCGGAATCATGTGGTTGGTAAGCAAGCTACTTACCACGCAGCCATTCCTGCGCTTTGTACAGAATTTTCTGTGATTGACAAATACAAAAAAGATCATTAAAAAAAAAAGAGAGAAGAGAAAAAAGGAAGCTAAAATACTCTGGTCATATCAGTAAGAGCACAAGGTGCACAGAAACCCTTACTGGAAGGAAAGATAAATACCATATGCTCGAAAAAATTTAGAACCAACTGGTTGTGGCACGTAAAAAGCACCATCCGAATCGTGGCCGATGCCAGCGCTGTCTTGACTGGCTTCCGTGCCGGTGGCACGTAAAATGCACCATCTGAATCATGGAGTGGTTGGCGTTAGGAAGGGCATCCAGCTGTAGAAACACTGCCAGATCAGACTGGAGCCTGGTGCAGCCTCCTGGCTTCCCAGATCCCCGGTCGAACCATCCAACCCATGCTAACGGACATTAAACGATGATGATGATGATGGTTTGATTACACCAAGGACTGGACTAAACTGTACGGTGAATGTATAAGAATGGCAGAGAAAAGATCCAAATGGAGATTCCTAATACTCAATTAGCCGAGTGTGGATGGCACCTAATTATAACGAGTGGACGCTAACGATAGATAGGTTCTAAACTCGTGTAAGAACTGGGGTTTAGTTATTTTGATTTCTTTTTCTTTGTGTTTTTATTGTTTGTAATTGCAAGACTTTTATATTTATTTTAGTCACTTTTTTAATGCATGTTGTAATGGGTTGGACAGATCTACTGAGCAGCATGCCACAGCTTATCAAATTGTCACTGAGGCCTAACATCTTCAGATATACATTATTTACATTTGATAGATTTTTGTCTTCTGGAGCCTGGTGCAGCCATCTGGTTCGCCAGCCCTCGGTCAAACCGTCCAACCCATGCTAGCATGGAAGGCGGATGTTAAACAATGATGATGATGATGATGATCTTGTTTGTTGTTAACACAACGTTTTGGCTGATATACCGTCCATGGGCATATGGCGTAGTGGTTAAGAGCACAGGCTACTAATCCCAAGATTCTGAGTTCGATTCCAGGCAATGACCTGAATAATAATAATATTAATAATAATAATAATAATAATATCGAAAAATACCTTAGGAATGAGAACCCAGGTTTGAAATTTCCCCAAGACACCTGATGAAGGCTGAAAGGTATACCAGCCAAAATGTTGTGCTAATAACAAACAAGATGAGGACAAACATCTATCAAATGTAAATAATGTACATAATTCCTCATCTCTTAAATAGAGACCTGTATCTTCAGATTGACCTACCTTATCACTTCCTTCTAGAATATCTTGCTTAAGTTATCTCTTAAATAATCAATGTAGCTCTATTTCACACAACATTCATGCTCTATATTTGTCACAGTTGTACACTGATCAATGGTCTCTTAAAAACAGTAAATTGAATCTAGACTTAAACCCATCACGATTCACAAAGGATTACGTATCATTCTTGTTTAGTTTCACAGAGTTTTGATTCAATATCATCAGACCAGCTGGCATCCCTTTCCCATGTGTTGCCAGACTTGATATATTCCATGTTCTCTACAAATTTAGCCACTGCTTCACACATTTCACTTCAACATTGCTCAGTCTGTAGATGTTACACATTCAAAATCAATAACTGCCCCCTATATTTTGTACAGATTACTTTCTTCTGGGAAAAGGAAACTTTTTATTACCTACAGAGGCATCAGTTCCTGAACTTCCTTCCACCTATACTGTAGCTGCTCTACTTTCACTGTATTTAACTTCCAGTACTAATTAGGTCACTTAGGCAACAGCTACTATCAACTACTTTCTTTATTGTGTGTGTGTGTGTGTGTGTGTAATGAGTATTCTTACTCTATCTGTGCTACACATCACTTATATCCTGTTATTTTGCTACCTTCCTCTCAACCTGCCACAAGTTCCCTCTCACCATTTTCTGTACTCTTTGCCTTGCATGGAGTTTGCACCAGTTTCCTATCAACTGCAATTCTTAACTAAAAGAAAGAAGAAAAAAATCTTAAAACTTTATGTATTTATTTTTGGTTCTTTAGTATGATGTATTACCATTGTTTGATTGGTTGGTTAAAGGTTATTTAATCTAATCTAGCAACCAAAATGTTTGACCTTTTGAAACAGAATATGTTGATGCCAAAAGAATTCATGCTTTTCTCACAAAATTTGTTCTTTTTGAAAAGAGTAAAAATCTGTTTTACATTGGCTGTGAAGTAAGAAGTTTGCTTCCCAACCAAATGGTTCCAGGTTCAGTTCCACTGCGTGGCACCTTGGGCAAGTGTCTTCTTCGATAGCCTCAGGCTGACCAAAGCCTGGATTTGGTTGACAGAAGCTGAAGGAGTCCATCGTATGTGTGTGTGTCTGTCCCCCACTCTCTGCCACCACCACCACCACTTGACATCCAGTGTTGGTGTGTTTATGTCCCTGTCACTTAGGGGTTCTGCTAAAAACACCAATAGAATAAGTACCAAGTTTTAAAAGAATAATTACTGAGGTTGATTTTGACTAAAAAATTCTTCGAGGCAGTGCCCCAGCATGGCCACTGTCTAATGACTGAAACCAGAAAAAGAATAAAAGTTTATTTAATCTAATCTAGTAACCAAAATGTTTGACTTTTTGAAACAGAACATGTTGATGCCAAAAGAATTCATGCTTTTCTCACAAAATTTATTCGTTTTGGAGAGAGTAAATCTTATTACAGATTTAATTTGAAACTGTAGTCATCAATTCGTTTAATTATCTGTTGGCAGAGAAATATTTTACAGCAAGAGATGGCGATACTAATATTTGATTTTTGCTTCTCACTAATGTCTTAACTTAAACAATTTCCTTTCTTTGTCAATGCCTCCAGTTCCAGATTTAAATTACCCACAAATGGCAGCTGTTTAGAATATTGCATCCAAATAGTCTAACACTTCCACGGAGAGAGAATTATTTGCTTAATAAATCATTCAATTTAGCCTTTCTGATGAGCATACAGTTATTGTTTTGCTGTATCAAGACTTGTTTCAGACTAGAAATTCCTCAAATGAACCGGAACAACATCTCTGGTCTTGAGATGAATGTTTCCTCTGCTGTCAGTTATAATAACCTGCTACAGTTGAAAGCACAACCTAGAACTCTGGAGTTGAATTCTATTCTGTGGCACCTTGAGCATGTCTTCTTCTATAGGTCCATGTCCAGAAAATCCTTGTGAGTGGATTTGGTAGATGGAAACTGAAGGAAGCATATCACACACACAGACATGGTTCTTTTATGCACCCTGTACCTGTATGAAAGGACCTCTTGATACTAATATCACAGTATTTAGCATTCTATGACATATAAAAGATTGTCTTTTGAAAAGACATAGAAATTCTATGTATAATGGCAGCAAAATTTGGCTGGTATGCAGTGACCAGATACCTGCCACTGAAGATATAACAGTAAACTGAAATCACCTGATCTGGCATTTCCAGTACTCATAACAGATGATTCTTGTCTGCCAAAATTTATGCCTGCTTTTATGTACCGTGCACCTATATGAGAAGACCTCTCCAAGGCTAATACTGCAGTATTTTGTGTTCTAACAAGGCACCCACATTAAGTTGGATATGAAGATTTGTGTGTTACCTTCCTTGTAAACAGGTAAATGTTGGCAGCAGAAAGGGCATCCAGCTGTAGAAAATCTGCTCAACAAATTTTATCTGACTTATGCAAGCATGGAAAAGCAGACATTAAACAATGCTGAATACAACGTCTGTTTACGTACAGGTTACACTCATGTTTTCAGTTGTCTTTTACATTGATTTAGGATCACTTCTTGCATCTATTTGTTTAATGTTTCATCTTGGTAATTATTCAATAAACTTAGAACTGGGGGAAGAAACTCCTATCCTTTCCCCCTCCCCCCTCAATAGTTTCAATATTATAGTTGTTGACAACTAGTTACTAAGTTCCTAAGGAATTCTGATTCATGTTTGGTGAAGGATACTCTCACTGCCCACCTTTAGTGAACATTACTGATCATATCTAATTTGACAGAGGAATAGATGCCGAAGTTATGGTTTTTTTTTTTAATGCTGGGCCTCACAGAGACAATGACGAAAGATCGAGACCTCTGGTGATATGCTGTGACTGTAAAGATCCGGCAAATAAAGTGAGTTCATGTCTATATCCTACACCAGTTTCACATAACCAGCTCCAGCCCATTCAAAAGTACCTTGGATCGTAGGGCGACCTACTGTGCTTGAGGAGACCTATTGAGTCAAGTACATCAACATCAATATGAAAATCAAATGGAAATTGTGGCACATAAAAAGCACCATCTGAACGTGGTCAATGCCAGCACTGGCTTCTGTGCCGGTGGCACGTAAAAAGCACTCACGGAGTGGTTGGCGTTAGGAAGGGCATCAAGCTGTAGAAACACTGCCAGATCAGAATGGAGCCTGGTGCAGCCTCCTGGCTTCCTAGACCCCAGTCAAACCGTCCAACCCATGCTATCGTGGAAAACGGACGTTAAACGTTGGTGATAATGATGAGGATGTTGATTCCTGATTGCTTTAATTGAAACCATTCTCATTACACTTATTGTGTTCTCTTGACGGTGGTAAGTGTCAGCAATATATTGGTGTTGATTAGAAAACATCAGTTCGTGTCCAGACAAAATTAAAATTAATGTTTTGCATAGGAGTGGCAATGTGGTAAGAAGCTTGCTTACTAACCACATGGTTCTGGGTTCAGTCCCACTGCATGGCACCTTGGGAAAGTGTCTTGAACCATAGCCTCGGGCCGACCAAAGTCTTGTGAGTGGATTTGATAGAAGGAAACTGAAAGAAGCCCGTCGTGTATATATATATCTGTGTGTGTATGTATGTATATATCTGTGTATATGTATGTATATGTTTGTGTGTCTATGTTTGTACCCCCCACCATCACTTGACAACCGATGTTGGTGTGTTTACTTAGCGGTTCGGCAAAAGAGACTGATAGAATAAGTACTAGGCTTACAAAGAATAAGTCTTGGGGGGTCGATTTGTTTAGTCAAATGACTGAAACAAGTAAAAGAATAAAAGATATTAAATAATTCTTGTTTGTGCATTAAAAAAATATACAAACTAAGGGAAATAACTCTTCAAAGAAATGACAGAAAAAAGCCATCTCAATGTCTATAATGAAATATTGCGTTTTTTTCTCTCTCTACTATTTCCAGAAATGATGGAAATTTTATTTTAAAATTAACAGCTTTCTGCCCTTTCGTATACAATAAAAGTAGCGGATCTTTTCGGTTTGAACGGCAGTTTTTAAAAATAATTTCCACGTAACTAAACACTTTTAAACTTCGTATACTGGTAGAATGTGTTTATAAAACATCTTTTTCTCTTGGCTTTCTTGAGAAAATTCTATCGTTTGTAAGATATTTGTTGTTTTTTCTTCTTCAATTTCTGCAATTTCAACCAATCAATGACGTCTATTGAGTTGAAAACATTCTGTGCAGTATGAATATGTCCCACGTTTAAGAAACAGATTAAGTTTATTTACATTTGTGAAGAAAAAAAGATACCCCACCCCCACCCCTAAAACAGATTGAAATGCAATAGATCGATACTAGGGTCATAATTATGGGTGACAATTTCATATGACACCCCTAGAAAAAACTGCCGGTCAAACCGAAAAGATCCAAAGTATCTTGTAACAAAGATAATTATTTTGCCATTGTTGTTATATTCATATAAAAAAAGAATATTTAGAAAGGAATTCCAAACCAAACGAGCTGTCAGCTGATCAGGCTCCACTTTATTAGTCTGTTATTTTCAGTTAGTTAATTGTACTTCCCATGTTCAGAGAAATATTTTAGTAATTGTGTCAAAAGAGTCGTTTCAAAGTCTGCTCAATTGTTTAGAAACATTTTCCAACTTCATTTATACCTCGAAACAACTCACAGTCCTCTCTGCATGCTGCTGCCCTGCGTCTCCTCTCCCATCACCATCGTTTAACGTCTGTTTTCCATGCCGGCATGGGTTTGATGGTTTGACAGCAAATGGACAGTGTAAATTGATTAGATCAACCCAAGTACTCAGCTGGTACTTATTTTATCGACCCCAAGAAGGAGAAAGGCTAAGTCTACCTTGGCAAAATTTGAACTCAGAACATATAAAACTAGATGAAATGCTACCAAGCATGGCATGCAGACGACTCTGCTAACTCCCCACCTTAGAGTCTATTAAAGTTGGCTTCAAATTTTGGCACAAGGACAGTAATTTTAGGGGAGAGTTAAGTTGATTACATCGACCCCAGTTTTCAACTGGTACTTATTTCATTGACCCCGAAAGGATGAAAGGTAAAGATAACCTCAGCAAAATTTGAACTCAAAACATAACAACTCTGATGGAATGCTGCTAATCATTTTGTCCAGCATGCTAACCATTCTGCTACTTTGCCAGCTTTGAGTCTATTAATATTAAAACTCTGAATGTGGAGTTTCTCAGGTTAATACCAAACAATTCTAAAAACTTTGTAAATAAGGCTATATTTCCATTCTCATCAAATTCAGGAATTACATTAACTCTGAAAGAAGTCGACATTCTATAATGCTTTTCGAGATATACCATTTGCAATAAAAATCTTTTCACCCAATAGACAAACATTCTCACTAATGTACTTCAAATACTAATGAATAAAAAGAACCGTGTCCCTTTTTCAGTCTTGTGTTTTCCATCTTTAAAAACCTCCCTCTAATCTCCTTCAACCTATAATAATGGTCCGACCCAGAATCTCCTTCAACCTATAATAATGATCCGACCCAGAATGAAAATGTAATTGTTTTTCTTTTTGTCGACCACAAGCACTTTCTGCAAGTTCCTCTTTCATAGAACTATCCGGAACTTTTGTTCTTAGTTTTGCTGAAATTTTCACTGTAATCCTCTCCTCTATCCTTAATTATCATAATTAATTCTTAAATCTTAGAAACATTTGGCTTACAACTGATATTTTGTTATGCTTTTCTATGTACAACATATTTATGTTTTTTCTTTCTTTCCTTTTTTTTCTTCTATTTCCAGAAGTGTAATGGGCCCAGATCAGCTGGTTGTGTCAATAGTTCCAGATCTGTTTTCTTTGGAGATGTAAAAGAAAATAAATACCATTCTTTGACAGATGTTCTTCATTTGATGAATGATATTTTGCCCGAAATTTGTAAGAAACAGTTTTCAAGCACTTCACACAACTCCTAATTAACACTTACTCCTTAATGAAAATATAATGAAAATTACCAGATAATTTAAGAATTCAAAATAACTCTGATGTGGCACCTTTCAAATATGCTTTTCCCTCATATTGTTTAATTCAATTCTGTGCAAACTGTGGCCAGCAGAACTTTCTGATAACATGATTAACCCTTTCGTTACTGTATTTTTTTTTGAGATGCTCTCTGCTTTTTTCAATTACTTCAAACATAACAAAGAATTATTATTAAGCTTGTGTTAGGAACATAAATTGTAACTAAGGTTTGGTGGAAGATTTTAATTCAGAACTTTAGAAAACAAGACATTTGTACTCAGAGCCAGAAGCAGTTTCAGACAGGTTGGTATCAAAAGGGTTAAGAATTGTGTCTCTATTGTATATTTTAACCCTTTCGTTATCATATTTCTGTTGAGATGCTCTGTGTTTCTTTCAATTACTTTAAATATAACAAAGAATTTAGTAAAATAACTTGGTTATCATTGAGCTAGTGTCAGGAACATAAATTGTGACTGAAATTTGGTGGAAGATTTTAATTCAAAACTTATGAAAACAAGACATTTGCACCCAGAGCCAGAGCTGGTTTCAGCCAGGTTGGTAACAAATGAAAGTTAAAGCTTTTGGCGAGTGTGGCCCCCACCCTTGATAATGAATCATGTCTTATGCAGCCTGCTTCTCAAAAAACAAAAACAAACTCATACCTGGCTTAGTCCATATAGTTTTTTTTATATACAAGTGCATGTGTCAAGATTCTTTCATTAGGCATCGGTCAAGGTTCGCCTTTTTTTTTTTTGAAAGAGAAACAGTTGCTCATTCATGCAAGTCTCTTTCTTCTCACTGCTGACATGGTCCAGTGCTTCTTGGCTTCAGCGTCATTGCAGGATTTGCTATCAGAACTCAAAGAGCCAGGAGAAACCTCACACCACAAAGCCTCTTACCAATCCTCTTGCTATTCCACCACCACACTGTTTTGGTTGGTAATTGATTGTTCCCAAGACATGAAAGGCAAAGTTGACTTCAGTTGGAATTGAACTCAGAGCAGAGGGTATCACAACATCTGCTGCATTGCATTGTAGCCAACTCTTACTACAAATTATTTGGGTTTAATATGAAATATAAATCGTCTAAATCCAGTTACTCAAAAAAAGATGTTAGGATGTGATCTGCTATTTCTAGTACCCCTGTTGTCATCTAGTGTGGCCTTTTTTTTTATTTCTTAAATATGGTTGGGTATGATTTGAGAGCAATTTAGCTACTATCTTTAGCAGATTGAATGACAGAGCATGTTATTGCTATATCTTTCAGTTTTCTGTTCAGTAGTATAGTTTATTGTCCTTCTTATCTGTTGGTATTTAGTGAAGGGTTTATCAAGGGATTTTTAACTGATTTTGTGACAGAAATAATTAATTTCTGTTGTAAATGCATGAAGTAAAAAGTTCGCACAAAAGAGACTACAATTTGCTGTTAAAGAGGAGAAGAGAGATCTGTTTTGAAGTGGAAGACTTCTGTATGTAGTGTCCCATTTCTACTTCACGGTGAACAGGTCCCGTTGATTCCAAAAGTCGCTGTTGGTTTTCTCTGACTTTATGAAGAATAGTTGCAAAGGGGTGTAATTGCAATATTGTAAGAGTTATCTACCTTGCTTTTCCTCTGTCCTGTTGATAGCCTTTTCTATTCAGGGTACAAGGCTCAAAATTTTGGGGGAGGGGGCCCAGTCGATTAGATCGACTCCAGTACACAACTGGTACTTAACTTATCGACCCCGAATGGATGAAAGGCAAAGTTTGAACTCAGAACCTAAAGACAGACGAAACACCGCTAAGCATTCGCCCAGCGTGCTAACGTTTCTTATTTCTTTACTGCCCACAAGGGGCTAAACATAGAGGGAACAAACAAGGACAGACAAACGGATTAAGTCTATTATATCGACCTCAGTGCGTAACTGGTACTTAATTTATCGACCCCGAAAGGATGAAAGGCAAAGTCGACCTTGGCGGAATTTGAACTCAGAACATAGCAGCAGACGAAATACTGCTAAGCATTTCGCCTGGTGTGCTAATGTTTCTGCCAGTTCGCCGCCAGAGTTAAAGGTTGAATTTGGTTGACGGAAACTGAAAGAAGCCCATCATATATATATATATATATATATATATATATATATAGATAGATAGATAGATATATATATATATATATATATATATATATAGATATATATATATATATAGATAGATAGATAGATATATATATATATATATATATATATATATATATATAATATATATATATATATATATATATAGATAGATATAAATATATATATATGTAGACATGTATGTATTCCTTTACTCTTTTACTTGTTTCAGTCATTTGGCTGCGGCCATGCTGGAGCACCGCCTTTAGTCGAGCAAATTGACCCCAGGACTTATTCATTGTAAGCCTAGTACTTATTCTATCGGCCTTTTTTGCCGGACCGCTAAGTTACGGGGATGTAAATACACCAGCATCGGTTGTCAAGCGATGTTGGGGAGACAAACACACATACATATATATATATATATATATACACATACATACATACATACATACATACATATATATATATATATATACACATACATACATACATACATACATATATATATATATATTATATATATATATATACATACATATATACGACGGGCTTCTTTCAGTTTCCGTCTACCAAATCCACATACAAGACTTTGACTGGCCCGAAGCTATAGTAGAAGACACTTGCCCAAGGTGCCACACAGTGAGACTGAACCTGGAGCCATGTGGTTGGTAAGCAAGCTACTTACCACACAGCCACTCCTGTGCCTAACTATGTCTATGTTTGTCTTTGACTCTACCTCCCCCCACCGCTTGACATCCGGGGTTGGTGTGTTGATGCCCCTATAACTTAGCGGTTTGACAAAAGAGACTGATAGAATAAGTACCAGGTTTTAAAAGTACTGGGGTTAATTCATTCAACTAAAAATTTTTCAAGGTGGTGCCCCAGCATGGCCACAGTCTAATGACTGAAACGAGTAAAAGAATAAAAAAATCTAGGATAACTTACATTGAAACGCATTACACCCTTCGCAACGCACACAGACAGGGATAATCCCTGCTTTTATGGATACAATTTGGATTTCATGCTTGGGTATTTTTTCTGAATGTTCTAAAAATTCTGCTTCCAATTTTGTAGCTTCCCAAGAAAAACTGAAATGCAAATTGTCACGACAGAAGCTTCTTCATTTGTCGACTTCCCCTTCATCTCAGAAACCTCCCAAAGATTGGATGCAGTTACGACTAGAGTTTCCTGATTTATTTAATTTAGAGGTAATATTTTTTTTATTATTCTATGTAACATCATTCACCCTTTTGTTACTCTATTTCTGTTGAGATGCTCTTTGTTTCTTTCAATTAATTTTAAATATAACAAAGAATTTAGTAAAATAACTTAGTTATCATTAAGCTAGTGTTAGGGACATAAATTGTGACAAGGATTTGGTGGAAGATTTTAATTCAGAACTTATGAAAACAAGACATTTGTACTACAGGGCCAGGGACGGTTTCAGCAGGGTTGGTATCAAAAGCGTTAATATGAATTTTTGTAATGATATTTGTGCAAATAGAATAGAGGAAACTTTGTTGGTGAACCAAATCCTTGAGACCCTGAGCCATCCTAGATGAATGTTTCATTTGTGTCTTGAGTGGAATTAAAAGTTTACCAATAATTATTTTGAGGCTTAATTCTTAATTAATAAATACATGTGTATACATGGAAGTGTGAAGGTTCATGGTCTTGTTGTTGCATTCATGATTGTAATATTGTGGTTTTGATTCCCAGACTGGGTGGCACACATTGTGTTCTTGAGCAAGACACTTCATTTCCCCTTTGCCCCATCCCACTCAGTTCCAACAATAGATGGGAAGTTAACCCTGTGAAGGTCTGGCATCCCATCCAGGGGAAGTGTTGTAATCTGAATCACTTATATGCCCTTGAAACCAGCTCAAGCTCCACCCTTGTGAGTCCTTGGCCTCATAACAGACCGAAGTAAGAATTTAGCTTTTGTGAATAGAATAGTGAGGAATTACTTTCGACAATTGTGTTCTTCTCCCTTGAGAAGTGTTTGAATATTTGCTTAGCTGCACCAGAAAGTAGTATTCTTCTGCTTCATTAACAGTTTGGCATTCAAATTATTCCGCCGTCAAATGGTAATGCTTATTCATTCACATTGTTTTGAATTAGCCATGTATTATCTCATAGCTTCATGATTAACTCCGAATGTTTCCCATGGGCTTCGCACAATAATTAAAGAGTAAAGATTGAAAGAAAGAGTTATAGATGTGAACTTGCTCAAACTTGTCATAAGTTTGTTTTTGAAGCGTTGAAATATATTGGAGAACAAGTAGAAAGATAAGTTTTTTCAGCATGTAAATACTGAACTGTATATATATATATATATATATATATATATATATATATATATATATATAACTAATGTAGGATAAAATTTTTTTAATTTTTTTTTCGAAAAAAATTTTATCAATGGCCAGCATATCAAAAAATACCTTTAAAGGTTAAATTTATAAATAACTTATAAAATAAGGGCAAAAGAAAAATTCTAATGCCAAATATGCCGAAAAAAGACAAAATTGTCAATAACCATTATAATTTATGCGTCTTGAAAGATGCCGATAGAAATTTCTAAAAAATTCCGTTATTACCGTATTGGTCCTAATTTCAGGGTTAATTCATAAGAATTTTCCCCACGTCAGTAATAAATATATATATATATATATAAGGATAAAATCCTTTTAAGAGCAGAAAAAATTGCCAGCAACCAGCCATGAGGATCGAACTCACACCCCTCCAATATCTAGCTGGAGTGCTTTACCCATTAAGCCAAACTGCTGACTGGCGAATTTTACTGCAATGTTAGAAGTTGGAGGAGTGTGAGTTCGATCCTCGTGGCTGGTTGCCGACAAATTTTTCTGCTCAGTATTTGTGTTTTTCCGTTTTACTAAAAGAAATCCATGAATAATTACTCATTGGCGTTAGGAAGGGAATCCAGCTGTAGAGACTCTGCCAGATCAAGACTGGAGCCTGGTGCAGCCATCTGGCTCACCAGCCCTCAGTTAGAGTCGTCCAACCCATGCCAGCATGGAAAGCGGACGTTAAACGATGATGATGATGAGCAAGATTTAATGTGTGGATTAATGGATTTGTTTTAATCTTTTTGTTGCCATCAGATGTAGAGTTGGTTAATGCAATATAAAATGGCCTTAGTCTGTATTTAAAAACCTGGATTGAAAACAAATTTTGTCTACTTTTCTGAGATTGAGTTTGTAATTGAAACCTAGAAATGTGTCTTGAATAAATTAAATATTCATACTTTGTCTTATTTTGCTTGTAAATCATTCTTGCTCTATTTCAGAATGTTGAGCACTCTGTTTTATGTTATGTGTGTGTGTATGCATGTCTGTGTGCATTTTATGTATTTATTTTGCACCTTAATTATTATTTTTCAGAATTTAACATATGTGGACCCTACAGAGCAAGAATATTGGCTTGAGCAATTGGAATCTAGAAAGTGTGTTAGTCTTTTTGTTTCTTCTTCCAATCGGAGACAGCGGTCCCGGTGTAGCTCAGAAGTCAGTGACTAAATCAATCAAACTGAGCAGACTTACAAGTTGGAACTCTGAGAAAGAATACTTTGAAACAAAAAAACAATGAAAAAATACCACAAAAAAAAAAAGACAAAAAGCTAGAAACTTAATCCAGAGAGCAATTTTTGTGATCAAAAAAAAAAAAAAACTTTAGTTCTTAACTCTGTGATTTCATTCTCTCTTCTTACATCATTCCATTTCTCCAGTTCCCCCTACCCCCCCTAAATTTTTTTTTTCCATAGCATATTTATTTGCTTTGTTTAATGATTGTCCTTTTGGTTTGTGCAGTCTTTCAGGACATTCAACAAATGTGCCAAAACATTGGAAACTTGAATTCCAGAGAAACAACAAAAAAAAAGAAAAAGTTATCAGATTTCAAATTATTTTTAACTAATTTGAATGAGTTTTTTTCTTTTCTTCCTTTGCATTTTCTTTTTTATTTTACTTTTCGATTATTTTTAATATTTTTTTTTTTTATCCTTTCCTGTTTTTTCAGTAAAAGACCTGTGATAAATATTTTAGAACTGAATGAGAAATTCTTTCTTATGAGAAGATACAAGAAAACTCTCAAATGTTTAATAATTGGATGTGGAAATCTTTTTTCAATTATTATTGCTGAGAAGAAACCTTTGAGGAAATGAAACCAACCCAAAGTCAACCTCTGTTCCTTGTTGTTTCATCCATTTTATTGGTTCTAAATTGGTTCGTTTCAACTGTGAAACCTTAAATTAATCTTAAGTTGCAGTTTTTATTTATTACTTCATGTGATGTTTAACCATTCTTTGGTGTTAGTTCTTTCTTTCTAGGATTTGTCATGGAATACATTGGAATACATCAAAATATTTTTATTAATTGTTTTTGCTTTTTGGTAATATTTTTTTTTTTTTTTTTAAATTCCATTTCATGTATTTTAAACCAATTCCTTGAAGAGATTTTCTGCTTTTTGTATTATTGATGTTACCAGTACAAATAATTTAACAAGTTTAAGCTTCAAATGGAGAAAATAAACAACTGTTATTTATTTCTATATTTGCTGGGTTTGACTGCTGCATTCTTGGATTTAAGTTTAAGGAAATTTTCAGCTTTATGTTGTAAGGTTACACTAAGAGGAAAAAAAAAGTTTTTTTATTTTAATCTCTTAACAGCTGTTTTATTGAGATTTTAATCAAAGTTAACATTGTAATCAGTAAGTCTCACTTGAAATCCAACTCTCTGTTTCTACATATCTTAAAACCTTGCTAAAAGATATTAGTATGAAAAAAGAAAAAAAAAAAAATGTAAATATGTGTTTGTATGAAACTTCAAGGTCAGTTCGAAAATAGGTTAAAATCTGGAATCTAAAGAAACTTGGTGATGGTCTCCATTGGCAATAATTCATAAGAGAATGTGTGAAAGAGTTCTTTGATAATTTAGGTGAAGAAATATAATGTTTTTGGCTGCTTGCACTTTGATCTGAGAGCAAGGATGATTGTTTTGTTGTTTTGGTTGCACACCAATGTGCAGCATTGTTAGCTTGCAACTAAAGAACAACTCTTTCAAGGCTTTTTTTTTTTTTGTCTTTTAATCTTCTCTGTTCTCTGATGAAGAGCAACAGCCTGAAACATGAAATTATTTAATTCAACTGAACTTATCAACCTCTTGTACAAAGTCTTCCATTTAGAGAATAGATTGGTATTGTGCTTGTTGTTTTATAGTTTGGTAAATAAATCCCGGAAGCATGAATATTCTAACTTTACCCCCCCGCCCAAAAAAAAAACATTAGTAGAAAATTCTTAGAAAAACATTGTTCTGAATACAACCCTTAGATACTTCTGTTCACTTGAATGCCCCCCCCCCTCACCATTTTAACTGAAGAAAAAACACAAGTATTAAACTTTGTAACAATTTTTTTTTTTTAGTGTAATATTTTATGGCAAGTCTATGCTTCATATGCTTGGTTTAGATTTGATCCCTTTATATATATATATATACATATATATATATATATATATATATATATATACACACACACTCACATACACACACTTATACATATTGTAAATATGTGCATTATATTCAAAAACAAAAAATTACCAAATAAATTGGATTTATGTTATGTCTGTTTTAAATGTTCAATTTCAAATTGTATTTTTTATTAAAAATGTCAAGACAGTTCTTCAGTTAATTTCACTTTTCAAGTTTGTATTTATGTATTTCAACCTGTACACACACATTGAATCATCATCCTCATCCTCATTATTATTATTATTATTATTATTATTATTATTATTATTATTATTATCATCATCATTAATATTATTACTATTATATTTGTTGATTTTCTGTACTAAATGTAAAGGCTGCATCTCATCTTCAAAGTGATTTGAATCAATTTCTTTTTATACATATGCATGGTTGCATAAAACAACTCCTTTGCTAATGTCTCTAATAATAATTATTCTTCAAAACATTTCCCGTGGATTACATACACAAGCCCCATAAGATGGCCAGTTTTCTCCCAGTATCCATTTTAAAAGATCACCTACTCAAAAAAAATCCCTATGTCTCACATTTGTGTTTCTTCAAAACTTATAAACATACATTTTCCACCATTTTCTCAACACAACTATTTCTAACTACAAAAAAAGTTCTTGAACCATTCCTTCTTCAGTATTCCTGAAACTGCTCCCTTACTCATCCTACTTCCTTATTTAATTACCACACTTGTACGAACTGAAAAATGCCACCCCCTTTGGTATCACTCAGTTTTTGTTTTTTTTTTCTTGATTCAAGAGAGAATGCTAGTTAGAAAATTATAATTAATATTAATTTGAATATTTCATTTAATTTTTAACCTTGTAAAACTGACTAAAAATGAAGAATTAGCTACCAATATTATTACTATTTCATGGTGTTACTAATCTCACTGTATATTCCAGTCACGCAAGGTTTAGTCTTTTACCCTTTGATCCAGCAAAATTCAAAACTCTGACTTAGAAACAATGAATTAAGCTTAATTATAAAAAAAAGAAACATCTTTGTCTTTGCCAGTCTTCAACACAATTCACTTTGTTAATTTTCATCCTAAATCCAGTTATATTGCCCTTAGAACTTTTGACTTATTGGCTGCTACTACTGCTACTATTAGAGATTTTGTTTTCATGTGATATAGCCAAAGCAGGGGTAACTTTACTCTGCTTTTGAAGCTGTGCATGAAGGACAATTTTGAGCTCAGTTCTGCCAGTTAACAAAACAATTATCCTTTTGTACTTTTGATGTTTAGTGCATAGATCTATATACATTCCCTTTAAGCCTATTTAGACTAATCTCAAGAGTTGAGTGGTCTTTGCTATTGACACTGTATAATGCTGGTGATATGGTACAAATTGGTGGAACTGATGAAAAAGAGTTTAGTGAAGCTGCTGTGCAAAGTGGGAAATCCAACATTTCAGAAATTGTCCTCCTTCAGAGAAAATTTGATAGGAAAGAAAACCAGGAGAGAAAACCAGAGTTTTACATCGACCAAAAAATACTCTGCTGTCTTTCCATACATTTCCCTCCTGTTGATTTTGTTCTCCGGAAGAAAACCATCTGAAATATTGGATTCTTTACTCCTCCGTGCATAATAAGTTCACTGTTCTCTTTTCGTTTTTATTACCATTATTAAATAACACGAATCTTGCTGATGAAGACCAACACACCAGTCTCTTTGGAGTCAGATCATATACAAACTGTTGGTATCCTGTTAATTTGACCCCTTACTACTATTTTTGCACTTTGATAAAATAATTGAATGTTTTTACCTGTAAAATATTAGGAAGTTATCTAATAACAAATGACTTAATCTGAGTGTGTGAGTTGAAAGAGAAGCAACAATGTCATGGAAGAGTCTGTTTAATAACATAGGAAGTTGTTAAATTCACTACATGAGATAACTTTTGGTGCCACATAAAAAGCACCTGATACACTCTGTAAAGTGGTTGGCATTAAGAAAAGGCATAAAGGCGGCAAGCTGGCAGAAACATTAGCACACCGGATGACATGCTTGGTATTTCGTCTGTCGTTACGTTGTGAGTTCAAATTCCGCCGAGGTTGACTTTGCCTTTCATCCTTTCGGGGTCAATAAATTAAGTACCAGTTCCGCACTGGGGTCGATGTAATCGACTTAACACCTATGTCTGTCTTTCTTTGTCCCCTCTATGTTTAGCCCCTTGTGGGTAATAAAGAAATGGGTTGGCATTAAGAAGGGCATCCAGCTGTAGAAACTATGCCAAAGCAGGTACTGGAGCATGGTGCAGCTCTCTGGCTTGTCCGTTCTTGTCAAACCATCCAACCCATGCCAGCATGGAAAATGGACATGATGCTGATGAAGCAAAAATGACAAAGTGACTTGAGGACCAAGAGTTTCATGCATTGGCACTTATCGCCAAACTTTGATTCGTGCCAAAGTGCAAAAGTCTCATCTCTTTGAGTTAGTTTTTGTAACTTCTGTCAATTAAGAAAAATATATACCCATGTTTTGAATTCTGTTTTCCTGTTTATATCACCAAACCTGTTCCATAAGATTTGGAAATTTCCACACAACTGCAACCACTGACTCGGTGGCAATGAAAGTTCCACTTGAAACGTTAAATCTTCCTTTCTTTCCTTTCCTGAGCATCCAATAACACTATATTTGTTCCACATCCTCACATTTTCTCTTCTCTTTGTGTTTTCATGTTTGGATTAACTATATATATGTATATATCGTCGTTGTGTAATGTTCACTTTCCATGCTGGCATGGGTTGGACAGTTTGACTGAGGACTGGTGAGCCAGAGGCTGCACCAGGCTCAGTCTGATCTGGCAAAGTGTCTACAAGTGGATGCCCTTCCTAATGTGAAACTCTGAGTAACAGTTTTTGTGATGTCTTTGCAGCTTATATATATATATATACATACACATACATACATACATATGCATAAGTTACCACGTCCTGCTCTCTCTCTCCCCCTCTCCCCCCTCTCTCTCATTGGAGAGTTTCTTCTAATTTTATTATTCGACCCTTTAGCATTCAGATTATTCTGTCATATGTAATCCTTATTTATTTGCATTGTTTTGAATTAATCCTATCTCAGTTTTCAGATGTCAGTGATGTGATTGTTTATTGATAGAATGACGTTGCCGGGTAGGTGTGAGAGGCCTGATCTGGTCAGTTTGAACAAAAAACAGGTAGGATATTTGAGCTGGATATGGCCAGTTTGGTTGCTAAAGGGTTAATTATTCTAGTCATTAAGAATGAATTTTTAGACTTAATTGCAATTTATTAATTACTTTTCTTTCTGGACTGTAATATCTCAATTCCCACCAATTAACCAATTGTTAAACCTTGTTGTTTGCTTCTCAATATTTTCTCCGTGGTATTACCATTTCTTTATCATAACTGACAGATTTCCAAAGAAATAGCTATTTATATAACAACAGTAAACAAAATCTACCTGGCAATATTTTTGATTTTATATTTTATATGACAGACAACGAAATAACTAAGTGAACCAAACTCAATGCAAAATTAGACTTTTAGACTGCTGATACTATTTCCTGAAAAAATGTTGCTTTAGAAAATGTAAATTAATCCATAACTCTGCTTGATGCTAATAATTTTGTTTGACAGATTTGAACTCTGAGACCTTCACTGAGTTCTGCTCACTGATCTAGAAATTCTTCATCTTTGGTATGTGGAGGTAATGGGGGAAAAAAAAGGAACATAACAAATTGATAGTAGATTTCAAATATATAATTATGATTATGTTGTTGAAATGACCAAAGTGGTTGAACAGTATTTGTTCTTGTTTAATCTGGTCACCCTCTGGCCACATCTTGTTATTGGTGGTATCTGCCCGACTTGTGTCTATCTTTTCCCTGGTACCATGCTGTACCCTGAGAAAGGCCATTATTCCTCTTATTACTTGATGAGAGAAAGAGTCGTCAGTGAAGTGCTGAACTTGCAGGAAACTACTGGAGAATTGACAGCACTGAGGTTGGCTCTTTTGTTATGATAGTAAAAAGGAACCATTTCATTTATATACAATATCTTTTACCTCCTCAACTGATCAAGAGCTCTCCTTGTTGAACTTCATGCCACACACACATACATATATAAAGCCTATAGCTGTTCCTGTGCTAAGAGTTGAACCCTGGCTGCCATATAAGCTAAACAAGAAAATCTGTCAACCATGTTATGTAGTACTAGTGAGCTCTACTGAAGTATGTCTATGCTCCAGATGTAAGCAGCCAGTCAATAGGATTCTAGCTCTGGTCATCTTGTCTCTAGGGCTTAAATAATTCCAAGATTAAAAATGCTGTAGGGATTATCAAAGAGATTGGCCAAGTTAAGCAACTGAGTTACAAAGCTCTCTTGTGGGTTTGTATATTGGTTAAAGAGCTCAGATAGGATTTGGCAGTAAACCAAGTGGCTGAGAGTTCCGTCTGGTCTCGCATCAGCATTGGGTTGAGGCCATGACACTTGACACTGAAATGACTCCATTCTAACACACAAAGACCAAAGGGATAAAAACTCACTGCTGTAAGCAGTAACAGTACCCTAAATAGGGTTTAGTTAGCTTGCAGTGCTGAGCTCAATTATCCAAGTTATACCTGTCCATGTAGGAATAATTTGGATGGAGATTGCTTCCTACATCTCGTTGAATTGCTCTACGTTTCATTTCATGAAGATGTGACAGTTTCAAGTGGTGCCCCACAAGATATTTTTCTTTAGTGATTCGTAAGGCATCCATAGATGCTGAAGTATGGTACGATATTGGCATATATGTTTATGCATGATGCTGCAGTGTACCAGCAAGTTAATTGTAGAGTAGAGACTTATAGCATAACTCTGGTTATTCCCCTCTTTTTATCTTATCTGATAATAAAACTGTTTCGGTAGCTGTATAATTAAAATATGACTCATTATTTTGAGACTATTGTGTGTATAAATATAAAGAAAGTGTATATCAATTGTAAAATATTAAAACTAAACTCCACTCATCGATATTATTATTATACTGCTGTATTTAGTTTTCAACTAAACTTCTTCACTCAAACTGATGAAATCTGTGCAGCAGTTAAAATTGGGCAAAAGTCTGGGTTTTTTCTTTGTTGTTTTTTTTTCTTCTGTTTTTGTCTCCCCCCACCCCACTTATTTTTAACATGTAAAATATGTCACTTTCTCACGAAGGGGTCATACAGCCTGGAACGTTTAGTGTTGGGGAGGAAATAGGACGTTATGTCGTTTATCCCTTACCCTGAGGGCGTTAGCGAGGGAAGTGGCTACAATTGGAGAATCACAAACGGGTCACAGACTTCAGTTCTTCTTCTCGAGCTCACCTCAGCTCTTTGGTGCTCACACCCCTTTTAAATCTCAATGGTGATTCCACACTGCATGTTGCGTCAATAAATATACATTTTATGTCAAAGAAAAAGAAAATTCCCTGGCTACATTTCAACTGCAGTTTGATCATTTGGAGACCAATTAACTGTACTTAATTAAAAAATATTTGTTACATTGTACTGAATCTTATTTTGTATTTGCCAAAGTCACTGTAAGACTACAAACTATAATAAAACAAAACAAAGATTAAAAAAGAAATGTATTAATTCATTGTTGTGACTTATTTTTCTCTCGCCAGACGAAATACTTTGTGGTATTTCGTCTGTCTTTACGTTCTGAGTTCAAATTCCGCCAAGGTCGACTTTGCCTTTCATCCTTTTGGGGTCGATAAATTAAGTACCAGTTGCGTACTGGGGGTCAATCTAATCGACGCCCCCCCCTCACCAATTTCGGACCTTGTGCCTAGAGTAGAAAAGAATATTTTTTTTCCTCAAATGAGTTCATTGTATTAAGTTCAACATTCAGTGAGTGATGGCAGTGACCAGTGTGAGTGAAATGACTTTTCAATTTAGACTTATTGTTAAGGTGTTCAGCTGCCAGACTCTTTGAATGGCCGGACACAATGCTTAACAACATCTCGTCCGCTTCAAATTCCACCGAGGTTGACTTTGCCTTTCCTTTCATCTTTTCAGAGTCGATAAAATAAGTACCAGTTGAATACTGGGGTTAA
Source organism: Octopus sinensis (assembly GCF_006345805.1). Classification (NCBI taxonomy): domain Eukaryota; kingdom Metazoa; phylum Mollusca; class Cephalopoda; order Octopoda; family Octopodidae; genus Octopus; species Octopus sinensis. The sequence goes on along the minus strand of NC_043013.1, from coordinate 1,899,196 downwards.
TGTAACAACTTATCCCTTCCTTTGAAATTGCTGGCTTTGTGCCAGAATTTGAAATGGATTTAGGATTATTGCCCATCAAACATCACTTAATTCTCCTGTCATCACAAACGTTGTTTGGATTTAACAGCAAAAACGGAATGCAACCATTGAAGGTCTTGATATGAGATTGGACATTGCTAACGGTTTCCTTTTTATTAGGGGCTTCGACCCTTCATTGCAAGAGGTCTACAAAGTTGTGTACAAATCATGATACCAGCTCAGGTGAACTGTGCCAGTAATATCTCTGAAGGCTGCACATAAGTCCTGATTATGTATATGAAACATGGACACTTCAAATGGAAAGTCAAGATTTCATCAGCTTCACTGGTATTCATGCTCGGATATATGTATGCATGTGTGTCGCTCTAAGTTACGCAAAACATTGAAACCCTTTTGCCTGTGTATCGAGCAGCAAGCAAGTCGTAAAAGGCAGCAATATGACGTAATGGTCATGTTGCCCGAACAAGTATAATTGTTGGTTTCCCATTGGTTAAAATTTCTGCCCATATTTGAATTCTAAACTTTCATCAAAGAGAATTCTTTCACGAAATACGGTTCTTAGAATTCAGGTATGAATGAGCATTTAGGGATCTTTTCGGTTTGAACGGCAGTTTTTTCTAGCAGTGTCATATGAAATTGTCACCCATAATTATGACCCTAGTATCGATCTATTACATTTCAATCTGTTTTAGAGTTAGGGGGAAGGGTATCTTTTTTTCTTCACAAATGTAAATAAACCCAATCTGTTTCTTAAACGAGGTACATATTCATACGGCACAAAATATTTTTTTTACCTCAATAGACGTAATTGATTGGTTGAAATTGAAGAAGAAAAAAGAACAAATATCTTACAAACTATAGAATTTTCTCAATAAAGCCAAGAGAAAAAGATGTTTTATAAACACATTCTACCAGTATACGAAGTTTAAAAGTGTTTAGTTACGTGGAAATTATTTCAAAAAACTGCCGTTCAAACCGAAAAGATCCTAAGGCTTATTTGAATTGTTGTGTAACTCTGATAGTTAATATGAAAGAATTAGGTAGTAATGAAGTTATGTCGTAACTCTCTACGACAAATTGCTTTATTTCTAAGTGGACTGTAAATATTAAATGTACATAAATAAACTAATGTAGTCAATATTTTCTCTTTCTCAACTTCTTTCCAATCTGTTAATGAAATTTATTTCTGCAATTATGAAACTGTTTTTATAGCAGTGAAAAAGAACACGAACTTATCTTCAACATACATGCACATTCAGCATGTCCTTTCAAGCGTCTTGATATATATACTTTTCACTATGGCGTTTATGTAGCTTGTGTTGAGATTTATGTATAATGATAATACTTATAATTAAGTTATAAGTGACGGGTTTATCAATATAGATTCTTATTTAAGAAATAAATTATATTAGTTATCTATTCCAAATAGAAACTATAAATAAAATAAAGCACCACATTATAAAAGTGGAAACCAATCAGCCGTTATAACAAGCCACCGTTATACCTGCATATATATATATATATATATATATATATATATATATATATATATATATATATAGGGAGAGTTTACGAAAAGAAACACAACAAAAGACGAAGACAGGTGGTGTACAAAACAAACAGATGTATTAGTATAACGCTCAGGAATAGAAAAAGTCTTTTATATTTCGAGCCTATGCTCTTCTACAGAAAGGGGAGAAACAAGAAGAGAAAAAATGTGTGTAGTGGCTAACGATCTATCATGGCGTATATATATATATATATATATATATATATACACGCAAGTACGCACGAACACGCACACACATGGAACATTCAATAGGCAGATTTACTGATTAGTGATAATTAGTAAACCCTAATATTTCAGTTTTTCTATCGAAGCTGTTTGAAATGAATAGAAATGAACTAACACCCGAACTACCCGGTTTTGCTTTTCGAATATCGAATTCAATGGCATCTCGTACAACCTTTTCTGAAAAAAACATTTTTCAAACCACTCCCGGTCCTCTGCAAGATGTTTGGCTTCCCATAAACATTAATACAATAAAAACAGACTTTTTTCTTCGTTTTGCTTTACATGAAAATGGGGTGCATCTATTGGGTTGGTAACTAAGTTCCCGCAGTTTTTTTTTAATTTTAGAATCTATTTTTGAATAATTTTGAAATCTTTTTCTTTTTCTAGTTAATTTTAGTTAATTTTTGATTATTTTCAGATCATTAAAATGGAATGTCAAGTTAAGAAAAAGTTAAGCATTTTCGACACCGCCTTCTTTTTGCTTTTAATCAAGGTTCTAAGGCCGCAAAAGCTGTTCGCGACATTTCTGCTGTGTATGGAGAGTGTGCCATAGCTGAAAGAACCGCTCGTGATTGGTATGCCAAGTTCAAAGATGGAAAGTTTGACCTCAAAGACGCACCTCGTTCTGGCTGTCCAATTGAGTTCGATGAAGAGTGATTAAACCAACTTTTGCACTAAAATTTCTTCGTCAAACACTGTTATAGAGAAGCATCTTCACTCGATGGGAAAGGTTCAGAAGTATGGAGCATGGGTTCCGCATGTTTTAAGTGAGAACAACAAAAATCAACGAGCCACAATCTCTGCTGGTTTACTTGCTCGTCACCGCTCAACTCATGGACATAAGCAACGATTTCTTTACCGAATCGTTACTGGCGACGGAAAATGGTTCCTTGAACCTCAATATGAAGCAGCGTAAGGAATGGCTTAGCCCTGGTAAACAAGCGACACCATGCGTGAAACAAGATCTTCATCCGCGTAAAACGATGTGCATATGGTGGGATTGGGAAGGGATTATCCATTACGAATTGCTTGAACGGAACCAAACGGTCGACGCGGAACTCTGTTCAACAGATGGAACGACTCAACACGGCTATTCACGAGAAAAGACCTAATCGGCAACGTGGAGTTCTTCTGCATGACAACGCTCGCTCTCATATCGCCAATATGACCAAGGAAGCCATTTAAACGCATGGCTGGGAAATGCTGCCACACCCGCCGTACTCTCCTGATTTGGTACCAACGGATTTCCACCTCTTTCGATCTCTTTCAAATGCTATGCGCGGAGTTTCGTTCAATACTGATGCAGAATTGAGAGCTTGGTTGGATCCATTTTTCGTGTCGAAATCGGGTGATTTCTACCAACGAGGTATTGAAAATCTTGTTGAATGTTAGGAAGAAGTTGTAAACACCAAGGGTGAATACATTATTGATTAATTAGTTGGTAATTTTTATTAAACCTTTTAAAAAATTTAATTAAAAAAAAAAAAACGGCGGGAACTTAGTTGCCAACCTAATAATATGTCCGTGCGTCTTTTATGCAAAGAGTAAAAGGAAGCTAGACAAAGAAACATGGGACATGATAAAGAGAGACAGATATGAAGTGAGAGAAGGAAAATGAGACGTATCGGGAGGAAAGAAAGAAAAGCAAATCGCGTTGCAATATTAATTGAGCTTTTTAATTAATTTCGCTGTAATTTGCAAGGACTGTCCATCATTTGTAATCAGTATTGCAGACAACTTCTATCCTTGGTACGGCGCATATTCCATCCGGACATTTAGTGACGCTACTTCCTTGGACCAACGCTTGCAAAATAACGTTCAGAGTCAACTGGATGAATTTACATTGAGATTCATCGCTTATATAATCAGATGGTATCTCCAGCACTATGCTGTCTGTGACTATCTTTTTGCCTGTGGAAATATAAAATAAAAGCGGTCTTTCACTGACACACTCATGCATTGAAAAGGTAACGAATTAACAAGAGTTGTAAAAATGTGGCTTAGAATACCTTGCGTTACTTGAGTCAGATTTCTCTGCTGTGAGTTCAAATCCTGGCGTCAAGTTTGTTTTTCATCCTTCAAAGATTAATGAATTACCAATCGAGTGCTGGGGACGATTCTTTTCTCTCGGAATCAGCTAAGTTTGGACTGTGGGAAGGGTCATTGGCGGAATGGGAATGGTCGCTCACAGTTAACCTTTTTCCAAAAACAGAATGGTTGAAGGACCAGCAAGGGGCTCTCATATAAAAATTGATGCGTTATTAGAACCGTCCATGGTGAGACCGAGATCGATGGGTGGAACATATTTGGCAGCCTAGTGCGAGATATGCTCTGTTTGGAAATGAGACAGGATGATCACGGCTAGATCGCCTTGGAACATAGGACAGCTCATTCAGAACAGACAGTTTACTACTACCTATTTCTTTATTACCCACAAGGGGCTAAACATAGAGGGGACAAAAAAGGACAGACATAGGTATTAATTCGATTACATCGACCCCAGTGCGTAACTGGTACTTAATTTATCGACCCCGAAAGGATGAAAGGCAAAGTCGACCTCGGCGGAATTTGAACTCACACCGTAACGGCAGACGAAATACCTATTTCTTTACTACCCACAAGGGGCTAAACATAGAGGGGACAAACAAGGACAGACATAGGTATTAATTCGATTACATCGACCCCAGTGCGTAACTGGTACTTAATTTATCGACCCCGAAAGGATGAACGGCAAAGTCGACCTCGGCGGAATTTGAACTCAGAACGTAACGACAGACGAAATACCGCTTAGCACTTCGCCCGGCGTGCTAACGTTTCTGCCAGCTCGCACTATAAACCATGAAACTCACATAAAGCTGGGTGGATTCAGCTGTTGAAAACTAAATATTTTGATCACAGAACGCAACACTATTTCAAAATAGGTGCAGCCAATCTCTCGGTTGTTTTCTTCGGCATTCTATCAAACTCACCGTCCGCTTTCTGATTGCTACATTACACACAGGATAACAGTTTTTATAAGGGAATGTCTCGTCACTTGTATATTATGGAACTATAAGCCTGGTATTGAAGTTAATGTCTTCAAAGAAATGACGATGAATTGTCGGAGAAAAATACCAAACAAAACAAATCAGCGGCAAAGTTTCGATCCACCATAGAAGTTAGTTTACTTTGTATATGTCTCCGGTTCTCTGAGATAGAATTTGACATTGAAATGTGTTGGCGCACAGCAAATATCAAATACACTTAGTAATCTAAACCAAATGATAATATCAAGGTGATGTCTTTCACTTTTAAAGACGGTAGGGTGTGATTTAAAGGAGATTTAGCTGCTATTTTTTGCTGGTCGAACGATAATGTAGATGCTCTCTCGTTGCCTGACTAATATTTTATCATTGAGTGTAGTGTACGTTCAGATTCGTTCTCATCGATCGGGTTTCTATTTGTAGTAGAAATTAATTCACTTCAGAAACACGTCTCTAATAGGACCTGGACACCACACAATTCCATTTTTCTCTGCCCAAAATATAGGCAATTTGAATATAATAACAGCACACATACGCACGCACGCATGGACACACACACACACACTCGCACACGCGCACATTCCTTTATGGAATCCTTAGCGTAGAAGTTTCACTCTGATGAATCAAGTTAATGAAACGTCGGTTTACAGTTCTCTCCTCACAACCCGTTCGTTTTTAGGGCAAAATTCAATGATTCAATGTTGTCACTCCTTAAAGGCTTTCAGTGACGATGAGCCCCGTTCATCCCCAGACGAAGATCCCATTAAAATCTCTGAATCGATGCGTTGCATTGTAGAGAGCAGAAGGGAAGGTGCTGTGGTGTAGTAGAATGTCACGCAGCGTGTTTTTGTAGAGCAGAAAGAAATGCAGGGAATTGTATAACAAAGCGCAGCATAGCTGGAGTGTGGGCAGAGATTTAGTTTTTCTGTGTAGTATAATGTAGTGTGTAATAGCTATGATATCCAGGGTCTTGTGACCAGGCGGGAGTAGCCAACGGGTATGTAATATTTATGCACGAGAAGACTGTGTCCAGTAGACTCTGCCTAAAAAACCTTTCATGGGTCAGTGACGAGGAGAGCAACTGCAGCAACGCATTGTGAAGTGTTGAGAGTAAGACGGGACATCTGAGTCATTCCCCGCCTCCGTCTCTATCTTCAGTCGTCTTGACCTGGTCTCGAGGGAAGACGGTCACGGATCGGACGAGAGACTAAGATTGACGCGTAATTCTTCATTTTAAACAAAGACGATGCGCAAGTCATCAGTCATCAGTCATCCTTCGAAAATGACTAAATGGCCCTTGTCGTCCCGACGGACAAACACGTAGAGTAGAAATATAGTTAACTGTGATATAATGCAGTTTCAAGAATTTGATACGTCAAGCGCAAGTTTCAAGACCACAGCTTGGTCATTGTATAAAACTGACCTCCGGTTATATTTCAACACCGAAATTTGGTCATAACCCAAGACACCAACTTATTTAGGTCTCAAGATCACAATTTGATTGACTTAATATTTCAGCTAAGTTATAACTCAATGTCACAAATCTGTTTGAACTGTCCCTTCAGGAAGATTTTAGTACTGGCCAGATACCTTACAACATTCTTGACAACGTACGTTCTTTCTTGTCTCAGAAAGAATTCCATTTCAAAGGAATAAGAAAACAACATATAAAGAACAATTGAAATACACACCTATAGAACTTCGTGTCGGCCGAATGGTTTCGGGAGGTAGCGTTGTTGTGACATGTTGATCGTCTGTCAAACATTCGGGTACATTGATTGGCCATGTACAGATATCATGAATCTCATCAAAAACAGCTCCAGTTTGACACGTGAAGAAATACGGGTATGAATTGACACAACGGTAGAAGACGGTGCAGTTGTTGGGGTCTCGGAAGTAACCGTATGGTTTGGGACAGTTGAAATTAGCATTGATGCCATGGAACATGTTCCAGAACAAACCTACCGAACAAAAAAAAAATGTTTTTGATAAATAAGCAAAGCACACATTTAATAGATTTTTCTTGCTTTTTCTACCATTTTCTTCTCTCTCCCTCCCACCTCGCTTTCTTTCCCTGTCTCAATTTTTTTTTTCAGTCTTTCATTCTTAGAGATGCCGCATGGAATTTTGTCAGTGAACAGGTCGCGGTCTCAAAGCGACGAAAATATTTTGGCAAATTAAATTTAAATGTTGAAATAAATCTAATGGTTTTTGTGTGTTTTTAAATGACTTTTAAACAGCTTCCACGCTGCAATTGTTTTTGTTTCAGCACACGATCTCAGATCAGGTCACTTGCTGTGCAAGTACGTCTCCGTAATTCTTTTACTCTTTCCTTCTAATTTACACCCTTCTCCATCTGTTTATCTCTCTTATTTCTTCTCCATAGTTTATATCTGCACATTTTCTTCTTCGGTCTCTCATTGTTTTCCTCCCTAATTTATCCCCCCACCCACCTCCTTTGATCTCTTGTTCTTTCTCCTCATTCTGTGTCTGCCGCCTCTTGCCCTTTTTTTAATCTTCCTTCACAATCTTTACCCCATCCCCGTTCCCCGCCCATCCTTTCTCTTTCTCTCTTATTGCCGCATAAGTGCTGGAATACTCTACAGACACAAGTAACCTTAATGCAATCCTCAGAATCAGCGTAACGCAATGGTATGACGAGGTTGCCGAACCATTAAATCACAGACATAACCAATCGAGGGGCTTCCACAGTTTCTTTCTTCGAAATTTCATCAAAAATCTTGGGGTGACCCAAATCGATAAACAATCAGATCGATACAAAAAGTTCATGATTACAAAGAAAAATTCTTAACCATTCAACCATACTGCGCACACATGCAACACATACACGCACGTACATACCAGCACACACAAAAATACAAGTATATATATATATATATATATATATATATATATATATATATATATATATATAATATATATATATATATATATATACACCCATACAAACATACACATACATACACTTACACGCATATATACGTTTATTTTCTCGTGTTCCTTTCTGTAGAAGAGCGTAGGCTCGAAATATAAAATACTTTCTCACTTCCCGAGCGTTAAACTAATACACCTGTTTGTTGTTTACACTCCTGTCTTTTTTCC